>NC_137104.1:56887463-56889963 GCF_949357685.1 Gobio gobio
TGGAGGGTTCATGGGAGTTTGCCCAACCAGTCCACATTTGTTTTGTGGATTTGGAGAAGGCATTCGACTGTGTCCCTCGCGGCGTCCTGTGGAGGGTGCTGGGGGAATATGGGGTCCGGGGTCCTTTGCTGAGGGCTGTCCGGTCCCTGTATGACCGAAGCAGGAGTTTGGTCCGCATTGCCGGCAGTAAGTCAGACTTGTTCCCGGTGCATGTTGGACTCCGGCAGGGCTGCCCTTTGTCGCCGGTTCTGTTCATAATTTTTATGGACAGAATTTCTAGGCGCAGCCAAGGGCCGGAGGGTGTCAGGTTTGGGGACCACACGGTTTCGTCTCTGCTCTTTGCGGATGATGTTGTCGTGTTGGCCCCTTCTAACCAGGACCTTCAGCATGCACTGGGACGGTTTGCAGCCGAGTGTGAAGCGGCTGGGATGGGGATCAGCACCTCCAAATCCGAGGCCATGGTCCTCAGTCGGAAAAGGGTGGCTTGCCCACTCCAGGTTGGTGGAGAGTTCCTGCCCCAAGTGGAGGAGTTTAAGTATCTAGGGGTCTTGTTCACGAGTGAGGGGAGGATGGAGCGGGAGATTGACAGACGGATCGGTGCAGCTTCTGCAGTAATGCGGTCGATGTACCGGTCTGTCGTGGTGAAGAAAGAGCTAAGCCGTAAGGCGAAGCTCTCGATTTACCGGTCAATCTACGTTCCTACTCTCACCTATGGTCATGAGCTTTGGGTCATGACCGAAAGGACAAGATCCCGGATACAGGCGGCTGAAATGAGTTTTCTCCGCAGGGTGGCTGGGCGCTCCCTTAGAGATAGGGTGAGAAGCTCAGTCACTCGGGAGGAACTCTGAGTAGAGCCGCTGCTCCTCCACATCGAGAGGGGTCAGCTGAGGTGGCTCGGGCATCTGTTCCGGATGCCTCCTGAACGCCTTCCCGGGAAGGTGTTTCGGGCATGTCCAACCGGGAGGAGGCCCCGGGGAAGACCGAGGACACGCTGGAGGGACTATGTCTCCCGGCTGGCCTTGGAACGCCTCGGTGTCCCCCCGGAAGAGCTGGAGGAAGTGTCTAGGGAGAGGGAAGTCTGGGCATCTCTGCTTAGACTGCTGCCCCCGCGACCCGGCCCCGGATAAGCGGAAGAAGATGGATGGATGGATGGAGTAGGGCAGATTAATGGATGTGGCATTTGGATGATTCGTGGTCTTTTATGGCTTCCAGTTTTAGGTTTTTAGTCCCAACAATGAAACTATTAGTTTTGGCATCTTCTGAAGCGTGTTGATGACATACTAGGGTTGCCACCTTTAGTGTGGCAAAATAAGGGACACCCATTCACGACAATATAAAATATAACATTTTATATTATTTTACATTTGATTATTTAATTTATTTGTAAAGAACTCTTTAGTAGCCTATTTGGTGCACTTTAAAGGGATAGTTCACCCAAAACTAAAACATTCTGTCATCATTTACTCTCCCTCATGATGTTCCAAAGCTGTATGAGTTTCTTTGTTCTGCTGAACACAAAAGATATTTTTAAGAAAGTTTGTACCCAGGCTGCTTTGGGGGCACCGTTGACTTCATAGTAATCTTCCAATGTGTTCAACATAACAAAGAAATGTATACATGTTTGGAACATCGGGTGAGTACATGATGACAGAATGTTCATTTTTGGATGAACTGTCCCTTTAAGCAGTCATTCTGAACCAGTAATCACTTTTTTACAATTCTGAAATTCAAAAATGTTTAATTTTTTATTAATTTACTTAAATTGTGACTATATTATTATGTAATTATTTGTCCCATTTTTATCTAAATATTATTTTAATAAATGTCAAACTTTATATGGCAGGATTATTTATAATGTGTGATTAAAATGATACATAACATTAATTAGGCTATAATCTATAAATTAACCTGTCTAAAAATATATAATTGTGTCTGCCAAGCTCTGATAATGTATGGAATATTATATAAATATATTAACCATTTAAAAAAACAATAGGCCTATACCTTTGGAAGCACGGATGTGTCTGTCAGCGCTGCTGCTTTAAGTCAGTCAGTCTGAGCAACTGAAATGCTTCACTGCAAAGTGTGCAGTTGGCCTGAGGTTCATCACGAGTTACTGGACAGACCCATTGATACCTGTTTGATATTCAGCCCTATATCTGGAGATCCTCTTGCGTTCAAACGGTGGACGTTGCGAGAGCTCGAAGTTTTAAAAAAACCGCACACGTTTACAGCGCATGTTCTCTAGACTCCGCCACAATGACAACAAAGCAGCTAAAGCGCAACCACGTGCAAATTAACTTCTCCACTACTTATTGTGAATTTGATTTGTAACGCCACTTTTTTTTTTTTTTTGGTGTGCCTCCTCTAAAAGGTGTCGAGGTGAAACAGCAGGATATGCTATTTTTATTTACCCGCCACGGTGGCCGGTAGGTAAAGCGAGTCTATCCGCCACAACACAAAATCACCCGCATTTGGCTGGTGGCGGGTGCTAATTTCC
>NC_137104.1:56894963-56907463 GCF_949357685.1 Gobio gobio
ATGCATAGCGTACCTGTAATCACGCTATTGTGACAGTGTACATTTGAATTTTTGTCATAATTATGACATAAGAAAAGAAAATTATGACATACTAAGTCATAATTAGGAGATAAAAGGTCAAAATGATGACGTACTATGTAATAATAGATATTAAAAAGTAAAATAGTTGAAATAATGTCAAGTTATAATAAATTATAATTATAAATAATAATAAATTATGACATACCAAGACATAACTTTCACTTTTTGCCGTAATTATGACATAAAAACGAAAATGATGAGTCATAACTGCAAGATAAAGTAAAAATTATGACATACTAAATAATAATTGATATTCAAAAGTAAAAAATATGACATGTTATCATAAATTATATTTATAAATAATAATAAATTATGACATTCCAAGTCATAACTTTCTCTATTTGTCATAATTATGTGTAAAACAAGACAATTATGAGCCATAATTAGAAGATAAAAAGTCAAAATGACGACGTACTAAATATTAATTGACATTAAAAAGTTCAAATGAATACGTTATAATAAATTATGACATACCAAGTCAAAACTTTCACTTTCTGTCATAATTATGACATACAAAGTCATTATTATATTAATTATTAAATTATCTCACGTTAATTATTATTGAAATTATGAGCAAATTTCATCTGGGTATGTAATAATTATGACTTTAAGACAGAATTTGTACTTTTTAATGTCATAAGTATTTGTGTTATAAATAAACATTTACAAAAGCCTTTTCTGATGTGGCATATGAATAAATAAATATATTCAAATTGAGGTGTTGAAATTATGACATTAAAAAGTTTAAACTGAGATACATGATGATATACCAAGTCAACTTTCACCTTTTGTCATAATTATGTGTAAAAAAGACAAGTATGAATCATAATTAGAAGATAAAAAGTCAAGATGATGACGTACTAAATATTAATTTACATTAAAACGTTCAAATTATGACATACTAAGTCATAATTAGTAGATAAAAGGTCAAAATGATGACGTACTATATAATAATGGATATTAAAAGGTAAAAAAAAATTGTGTTGAAATTATGACAAGTTATAATAAATTATAAATAATAATAAATTATGACATACCAAGACATAACTTTCACTTTTTGCCGTAATTATGACATAAAAACGAAAATGATGAGTCATAACTGCAAGATAAAGTAAAAATGATGACATACTAAATAATAATTGATATATTTAAAAGTAAAAAATATGACGTTATCGTAAATTATATTTATAAATAATAAAAAAATTATGACATTCCAAGTCATAACTTTCACTTTTTGTCATAATGTGTAAAACAAGACAATTATGAGTCATAATTAGAAGATAAAAAGCTAAAATGATGACGTACTAAATAATAATTGACATTAAAAAGTTCAAATTAATACGTTATAATAAATTATGACATACCAAGTCAAAACTTTCACTTTCTGTCATAATTATGACATACAAAGTCATTATTATATTAATTATTAAATGATCTCACATTAATTATTATTGAAATGATGAGCAAATTTCATCTTGGTAGGTAATAATTATGACTTTAAGACAGAATTTGTACTTTTTAATGTCATAATTTAGAGTATTTGTGTTATAAATATACATTTACAAAAGCCTTTTCTGATGTGGCATATGAATAAATAAATATATACAAATTGAGGTGTTGAAATTATGACATTAAAAAGTTTAAACTGAGATAAATGATGATATACCAAGTCAACTTTCACCTTTTGTCATAATTATGTATAAAAAAGACAATTATGAATCATAATTAGAACATAAAAATGAAGATGATGACGTACTAAATATTAATTTACATTAAAACGTTCAAATTATGACATACTAAGTCATAATTAGGAGATAAAAGGTCAAAATGATGACGTACTTTATAATAATAGATATTAAAAGGTAAAAAAAAATGGTGTTGAAATTATGACAAGTTATAATAAATGATAAATAATAATAAATTATGACATACCAAGACATAACTTTCACTTTTTGCCGTAATTATGACTTAAAAACGAAAATGATGAGTCATAACTGCAAGATAAAGTAAAAATTATGACATACTAAATAATAATTGATATATTTAAAAGTAAAAAATATGACGTTATCGTAAATTATATTTATAAATAATAATAAATTATGACATTCCAAGTCATAACTTTCCCTTTTTGTCATAATTATGTGTAAAACAAGACAATTATGAGTCATAATTAGAAGATAAAAAGCTAAAATGATGACGTACTAAATATTAATTTACATTAAAACGTTCAAATTATGATATACCAAGTCATAACTTTCACTTTTTGCCGTAATTATGACTTAAAAACGAAAATGATGAGTCATAACTGCAAGATAAAGTAAAAATGATGACATACTAAATAATAATTGATATATTTAAAAGTAAAAAATATGACGTTATCGTAAATTATATTTATAAATAATAATAAATTATGACATTCCAAGTCATAACTTTCCCTTTTTGTCATAATGTGTAAAACAAGACAATTATGAGTCATAATTAGAAGATAAAAAGCTAAAATGATGACGTACAAAATAATAATTGACATTAAAAAGTTCAAATTAATACGTTATAATAAATTATGACATACCAAGACATAACTTTCACTTTTTGCCGTAATTATGACTTAAAAATGAAAATGATGAGTCATAACTGCAAGATAAAGTAAAAATGATGACATACTAAATAATAATTGATATTCAAAAGTAAAAAATATGACATGTTATCGTAAATTATATTTATAAATAATAATAAATTATGACATTCCAAGTCATAACTTTCCCTTTTTGTCATAATTATGTGTAAAACAAGACAATTATGAGTCATAATTAGAAGATAAAAAGCTAAAATGATGACGTACTAAATATTAATTTACATTAAAACGTTCAAATTAGGACGTTATAATAAATTATGACATACCAAGTCATTATTATATTAATTATTAGATGATCTCACATTAATTATTAATAAACATGAATTATAAATAAACATTTACAAAAGCCTTTTCTTATGTGGCATAGAAATAAATAAATAAAAATTGAGGTGTTGAAATTATGACATTAAAAAGTTTAAACTGAGATAAATTATGACTTTCACTTTTTGTCACAATTGATTTACTAAGTCATTATTATATTAATTATTAAATGATCTCACATTACGACATTATTTGCTCATAATTTCAATAATAATTAATGTTCATCTTGCTATGCAAGACGTTAAATCAGAATTTTTACTTTTTAATGTCATAATTTAGAGTATTAAGAGTGTCAAAATGATGACGTAATAAATAATAATTATAAATAATATTAAATTATGACATTCCAAGTCATAACTTTCACTTTTTGTTATATTTATGAAATTAAAAAGAGAGTTTTGACATACGAAGTCATTATTATACTATGATCTAATTATTATGAAATCATAATTTCATCTTGGTACGTAATAATTATGACTTTAAGTCATAATTTAGAGTATGTGTCTCATTAATATACATGTACAAATATGTATATTTTTTCTTATGTGGCATATAAATATAAATATGAGAAGTCCTAAAGTCTTATCACAGTTAATGTTCCCCGTTTGCCTGAACGGATGAAGTGCGAGATCCCACAGATCTTCAGCTTATTTATTCATTTATTTACAAAAGAACTAAAGCTGATCCTTTATTTACATCAGTTCTCTTGGCAAAATCAACAGTTGAGCCTGACGGAAACACCACATGATCAGATACTGAGATTAGCAGCTGATTCAGCATCACATCATCACATGTACAAGAATGTACACAATTATAAGAGCGGTCACACAAGAGACCAGTAGTTACACTGCCATCACAGTAGCACGCGACCTTCAGCCGCAGTCCGTGACCTTGAGTCGCAGTTCGTGACCTTCAGCCGCAGTTCGTGACCTTCGGTTGCATGACCTTGAGTCGCAGTCGGTGACCTTCGGTTGCGTGACCTTCGTTCAGAGTCTGTGACCTTGAGTCAGAATCCGCGACCTTGAGTCAGAATCCGCGACCTTGAGTCAGAATCCGAGACCTTGAGTCGCAGTCCGTGAGTCGCAGTCCGTGACCTTGAGTCAGAATTCGTGACCTTGAGTCGCAGTCCATGACCTTGAGTCAGAATTCGTGACCTTGAGTCGCAGTCCGTGACCTTGAGTCGCAATCCGTGACCTTGAGTCGCAATCCGTGACCTTGAGTCGCAGTCCGTGACCTTGAGTCGCAATCCGTGACCTTCGGTTGCAGTCCATGACCTTGAGTCGCAGTCTGTGACCTTGAGTCGCAGTCCATGACCTTGAGTCGCAATCCGTGACCTTCAGTCGGAGTCCGTGTCGCCGTCGTCGTCGCCGTCGTTGTTGATGTAGTCGTCCTCCACTAGCGCGGCCCCTGGCTGCGTCCCCCACTCATCCTCATCGTACTCGATGCTGTCGTTATCCTCCAGGAGCTCGTTCTCAGGCTCCGCCCCTCCGGCAGCCGCATCGGCCCCGCCCCCGTCCTCCTCAAGCCCCGCCCCCTCCGCAGCGGGCGCGGCGTAGCCGTTGTTGTTGGAGAAGGCGGCGCGCTCGGACCCCTCGTCCTCGATGTAGACGCGCTGGTGGCACATGGGGCACGTGTCCTGGATGTAGAGCCACTTGCGCAGGCACAGGGCGTGGAAGTAGTGGTGGCAGGGCGTGATGCGGGCGGAGGAGCCGAACTCCTGGTAGCAGATGGCGCACACGTCCTCCACCTCGCGCAGCCGCGCGCCCCGCACCTCGGGCAGAGAGTTGATCTTCTTGACGGCCGTGCGGCGGTTGATGAACGTCTTCCAGCCGTTCTTGGCCTGCAGGTAGATGTTGAAGTAGGCGTGGAGGCACATCATGCAGGCGCGGATCTTACTCCCCGACTCGAACATCATCGTGTACGCGCCGTTCCCGAACATGATCACGCCGAACACGAACTCGATGACGTTCCCGGTGGAGCGCACGTAGTACACGTAGTCATCCAGCTTCTCCCAGAGCACGTTATAGAAGCCGTCCACCATGAAGAGCGCGTACACGGTTAGCGAGACTAGCACCTTCAGGCACAGCTCCACGCAGAACGCGGTGACCGCGAACAACCACGTGTTGAGCACGAACTGATGCCACAGGATGAAGCTAAGCAGGACGGGTAACGCGAACAGAGCTAGCGAGACTAGCAGGACGGGGACGTGGCGGCGCACCGAGGACACGTGTGAGGCGCTGAGGGACATTAGCACGGGGTCCGTCATGCCGTGGATGAAGTGTAAGATAGCGGTTAGCAGGAGGCACATGTTGCGGCTAAGCCGCACTAGCCGCTCCTCGGGGATTAGCCCGCTTAGCCCGGTCTGCAACGCTAGGATGAAGAACAACACAGGCGCTACGAAGCCGAGCCGCTTGTCCTCCTCCTCGGTGGACCCGATGAACGCTAGGACGCTCAACCCGAGGTAATGCGCAAGCGAGGAGATCACGGCGCTCATCCCTAGCACGGTTAGCGTAGAGTCGCAGCCGCTAATAATCAGGCTGCTTAGCAGATCCCAGAACACGTCCCAGCCTAGCGGGAGCCCGCTCTCAGAGCGCACCACGCGCACCACGTACAGCAGGATCACGGCCTGGGCCGTCACGCGGGTCAGCCAGAACACGCGCAGGATATCCGGGAAGCGGATGCGCTTCCACGTGTCCTCCAGGAGCAGCTGCAGGCCGTAGATGCGGTACATGTGGCGGAGCAGCAGGTAGACGTAGCGGCAGGAGTAGTAGAAGCGCTGGAGCTTGAGCAGGAGGGTGAGGGCCGCGTGCGCCGCGAGGACGACCCCTGACCCCAGAGCTAGCGTCCGCCGCGTCTCCGACGGAAGATCCGCTGCTAGCCCGCACAGCGGCGCCATGACGTCCAGCACCACCAGGGCGGCGCTCAGCGGCCGCACGCCCAGCAGCGCCACATAGCCCAGACCTAGCAGTAGCTGCAGCAGCGCTAGCGCTAGCCAGAGCCGCGGGCCGTTGCGCAGCGGGAGCAGCGCCGCCTCCGTGACAGGAGATGTGCCGTAGTAGTTGAGCAGAACCGTGGCCGCGCCCAGCAGAACCGCAGACAGCAGGGTGTAGAACTTCAACAGGGACTTCTGGGATAGCACCAGCACCACACTGGACACCAGGATACCTGCGGAAACAACAACAGCGTTAATAATGCGTCACACACAAGTCAACTTTATTTATATAGCGCTTTTAACAAAGCAGATTGTCTCAGAGCAGCTTCACAGGTTTAAGGCCTGTACACACCGGGACGAAAATCGCGCGCGCTTATCGCCAGCGTTTTTCGTGACGTTTTTCGGCGTGTCTTGAGTGTTCACACCTAACGATTTGAATAAGCTACTTCAACATTGTGAAAATTGTACGTTTTAGGTCAACGCATATAGCAGAGAATAAACTGGGCACACGACTGTAATGATGCATTCACACCAAACGCGAATAGAGCGTCAAAACCGCGTCTAGTTTCACGCACAAACATTTTGAATGCATTCGCGCGTCCGCAGTGAATTGGACGCGCGTAGAAATCGAGCGCTGGAAGCGAAATTGACGCGCGTTCAAGGCGCTCCAGGAGAAATATGTCATAAAACACCACTCTGCCTCTTTTCATTTTCATTAAACATATATATTAAGCATTAATAGCCACACAAATGTGGTTCAGGCAACGCCTACATTATCTTCACTGCATGTATATTTAAATATCCTTAAAATATAAAGTTAGGAAACTTCTCTTTGCCCTCAGTCAAAACGATTTAGCAGACAACAAATTATAGATTCATGACACCAAAGATCGGCCGTTAGATCCACACAAGATGAGCCACTACAGGACATCAGACACACTAACTCACACACACACATTTCACGAGTCCATAGAGACTGAGCGTATTTAGGCCACGCCCACACCGGGGGGGAAACAGTCCAACGCTCTCCATTGACTTTGCATTGCGTGAAGCGGCTCATTGTCATCTCGGACTTATAACAAAAAACAGAACAATGTCTAAAAGCTGATGTGAGACAAAGTGTACAGCAAACAAGCTAAACTACACAGAAATAAGTTTTTATAAGCCGTCGACCCAAAAAAAGAAGAGTTTAAGGAGACAAAAGTGGATAAAGTCAGTAAAGCGTGACGCTTCAGCTGAAGAATGGGTCAATCCTGACACTCAGTGTGTCTCAGTGTGTGTGTGTGTGTGTGTGTGTGTGTGTGTGTGTGTGTCTCAGTGTGTGTGTGTGTGCAGTAAATATGTTGTCACTGTTAAGTCAAATCTCCAAATGTCAGGTTTATATGTGATATTTCCTGTCTCTGATGACGTTCTCCTCTAGTGTGTGTAGTTCTCAGTGTAATATAACGCGTCTCAATCGCCTGAATCCACTTTTTTGTCCTTAAACGCTCGTTTTTTGGGTCAATAGCTTATAAAAACGTCTGTGTTTTTGGTTGTGGGTTTTGTTTAGCTTGTTTGCTGTACAATTTGTCACATATCAGCTTTTAGACATTGTTCTGTTTTTTGTTATAAGTCCGAAATGACAATGAGCCGCTTCACGCAATGCAAAGTCAATGGAGAGCGCTGGATTGTTTTCCCCGGTGGGCGTGGCCTTCGGATTATGGGCGTGGCCTTCAGATTATGACACGTGTCGCTCTGTCTCTATTGACAAAAACACAGACAGAATTTACTGTAGAGACTGTAGGGCCGGGCTGATGAACGATATCATATCGAATCGCGATAAAATTCATGTCGATAACGATGATAAGCTCTGGACTCGATATAGATTACCCAATTGACCTATCGGTAAGCCCCTCCCCTCGAACGCAGAAGAGAACTCGCACTGGAACTCGGACATCTTTAGGTTTCAGCGCCATAGAGAAACATCGGAAAATCCGAATGTTTATGCTACAAAAATGCTCAAATGTCGTGCCTGAGGTCCTGCAACACTGACTCCAGGGATCCTGAGAGGATTTTCTGTTTGTCAAACTCGTACGATTAAAGGGTTAGTTCACCCAAAAATGTAAATAGTGTCATTAATGACTGAGCCTCATGTGGTTGGACACCCGTCAGACCTCCGTTCATCTTCAGACACAAATGAAGATATTTTAGTGTAAAGCTGATGCTGAGAAAGGCTTCAGATTGGCCTCCATTGGCATTCAGTACATTTACACTCACAAGACCCAGAAAAGGCACTAAAAACGTCGTTACAAAGTCCATCTCACCACAGTGACTCTACAATAATCTTACGATGCGACGACAATAGTTTTTGTGCGCAAAAAAAAATCTAAATAACACCTTTATCCAACTTGTTCTTGTCTTCCGTGTGTGTCTCCACGACGCATGCGTGAGAATATGAGCAGATCCGGCGTTCGGACACATGACCCAGAAGAGATTTGTTTACGAGCAGAGGAAGACGTGCGTATCTCAGCTGTTGAATTCTACACTGATCGCGCTTTAGGTCTCGGCGTAGTTCTCAAAATGGGGCTAAAGTGAGCATTTCATGAATTCCCGAACGCCGAATCTGCTCATATTCTCACGCATGCATCGTGGAGACACACACGGAGGGCAAGAAGAGGTTGAATAAAGTCGTTATTTTGACTATTTTTGACTACAAAAACTATTGTCGTCGCATCGTAAAATTATTGTAGGGTCAATGTGGTGAGATGGACTTTGTAACAACGTTTTAAGTAGTGTTAGACCGATATATTGGCCGATATTTGTGATTTTTACATGTATCGGCTGATATAAGGCTGCTGCATTCGCCGATATTTGTGATTTTTACGTGTATCGGCTGATATAAGGCTGCTGCGTTCACCGATATTTGCGATTTTTACGTGTATCGGCAGATATAAGGCTGCTGCGTTCACCGATATTTGCGATTTTTACGTGTATGGGCCGATATAAGGCTGCTGCGTTCGCCGATATTTGTGATTTTTACGTGTATCGGCTGATATAAGGCTGCTGCGTTCACTGATATTTGTGATTTTTATGTGTATCGGCTGATATAAGGCTGCTGCGTTCACTGATATTTGTGATTTTTACGTGTATCGGCCGATATAAGGCTGCTGCGTTCACCGATATTTGCGATTTTTACGTGTATCGGCCGATATAAGGCTGCTGCGTTCACCGATATTTGCGATTTTTACGTGTATCGGCCGATATAAGGCTGCTGCGTTCACTGATATTTGTGATTTTTACGTGTATCGGCCGATATAAGGCTGCTGCGTTCACTGATATTTGCGATTTTTACGTGCATCAGCCAATATAAGGCTGCTGCGTTCGCCGATATTTGTGATTTTTACGTGTATCGGCCGATATAAGGCTGCTGCGTTCACCGATATTTGCGATTTTTACGTGTATCGGCCGATATAAGGCTGCTGCGTTCACCGATATTTGCAATTTTTACGTGTATCGGCCGATATAAGGCTGCTGCGTTCACTGATATTTGTGATTTTTACGTGTATCGGCCGATATAAGGCTGCTGCGTTCACCGATATTTGCGATTTTTACGTGTATCAGCCAATATAAGGCTGCTGCGTTCGCCGATATTTGTGATTTTTACGTGTATCGGCTGATATAAGGCTGCTGCGTTCACTGATATTTGTGATTTTTATGTGTATCGGCTGATATAAGGCTGCTGCGTTCACCGATATTTGTGATTTTTACGTGTATCGGCCGATATAAGGCTGCTGCGTTCGCCGATATTTGTGATTTTTATGTGTATCGGCTGATATAAGGCTGCTGCGTTCACTGATATTTGTGATTTTTACGTGTATCGGCAGATATAAGGCTGCTGCGTTCACCGATATTTGCGATTTTTACGTGTATGGGCCGATATAAGGCTGCTGCGTTCGCCGATATTTGTGATTTTTACGTGTATCGGCTGATATAAGGCTGCTGCGTTCACTGATATTTGTGATTTTTATGTGTATCGGCTGATATAAGGCTGCTGCGTTCACTGATATTTGTGATTTTTACGTGTATCGGCCGATATAAGGCTGCTGCGTTCACCGATATTTGCGATTTTTACGTGTATCGGCCGATATAAGGCTGCTGCGTTCACCGATATTTGCGATTTTTACGTGTATCGGCCGATATAAGGCTGCTGCGTTCACTGATATTTGTGATTTTTACGTGTATCGGCCGATATAAGGCTGCTGCGTTCACTGATATTTGCGATTTTTACGTGCATCAGCCAATATAAGGCTGCTGCGTTCGCCGATATTTGTGATTTTTACGTGTATCGGCCGATATAAGGCTGCTGCGTTCACCGATATTTGCGATTTTTACGTGTATCGGCCGATATAAGGCTGCTGCGTTCACCGATATTTGCAATTTTTACGTGTATCGGCCGATATAAGGCTGCTGCGTTCACTGATATTTGTGATTTTTACGTGTATCGGCCGATATAAGGCTGCTGCGTTCACCGATATTTGCGATTTTTACGTGTATCAGCCAATATAAGGCTGCTGCGTTCGCCGATATTTGTGATTTTTACGTGTATCGGCTGATATAAGGCTGCTGCGTTCACTGATATTTGTGATTTTTATGTGTATCGGCTGATATAAGGCTGCTGCGTTCACCGATATTTGTGATTTTTACGTGTATCGGCCGATATAAGGCTGCTGCGTTCGCCGATATTTGTGATTTTTACGTGTATCGGCCGATATAAGGCTGCTGCGTTCGCCGATATTTGTGATTTTTACGTGTATCGGCCGATATAAGGCTGCTGCGTTCACCGATATTTGCGATTTTTACGTGCATCGGCCAATATAAGGCTGCTGCGTTCACCGATATTTGCGATTTTTACGTGTATCAGCCGATATAAGGCTGCTGCGTTCGCCGATATTTGTGATTTTTATGTGTATCGGCCGATATAAGGCTGCTGCGTTCACTGATATTTGTGATTTTTATGTGTATCGGCTGATATAAGGCTGCTGCGTTCACCGATATTTGTGATTTTTACGTGTATCGGCCGATATAAGGCTGCTGCGTTCGCCGATATTTGTGATTTTTACGTGTATCGGCCGATATAAGGCTGCTGCGTTCGCCGATATTTGTGATTTTTACGTGTATCGGCCGATATAAGGCTGCTGCGTTCGCCGATATTTGTGATTTTTACGTGTATCGGCTGATATAAGGCTGCTGCGTTCACCGATATTTGTGATTTTTACGTGTATCGGCCGATATAAGGCTGCTGCGTTCACCGATATTTGTGATTTTTACGTGTATCGGCCGATATAAGGCTGCTGCGTTCGCTGATATTTGTGATTTTTACGTGTATCGGCCGATATAAGGCTGCTGCGTTCGCCGATATTTGTGATTTTTACGTGTATCGGCTGATATAAGGCTGCTGCGTTCACCGATATTTGTGATTTTTACGTGTATCGGCCGATATAAGGCTGCTGCGTTCGCCGATATTTGTGATTTTTACGTGTATCGGCTGATATAAGGCTGCTGCGTTCACCGACATTTGTGATTTTTACGTGTATCGGCTGATATAAGGCTGCTGCGTTCACCGATATTTGTGATTTTTACGTGTATCGGCTGATATAAGGCTGCTGCGTTCACCGATATTTGTGATTTTTACGTGTATCGGCCGATATAAGGCTGCTGCGTTCAACGATATTTGTGATTTTTACGTGTATCGGCCGATATAAGGCTGCTGCGTTCAACGATATTTGTGATTTTTACGTGTATCGGCCGATATAAGGCTGCTGCGTTCACCGATATTTGTGATTTTTACGTGTATCGGCCGATATAAGGCTGCTGCGTTCAACGATATTTGTGATTTTTACGTGTATCGGCCGATATAAGGCTGCTGCGTTCACTGATATTTGTGATTTTTACGTGTATCAGCCGATATAAGGCTGCTGCGTTCACCGATATTTGTGATTTTTACGTGTATCGGCCGATATAAGGCTGCTGCGTTCAACGATATTTGTGATTTTTACGTGTATCGGCCGATATAAGGCTGCTGCGTTCGCCGATATTTGTGATTTTCAGTCAGGCGTCCACAGGGCAGCTCTCACCGTCTGCAAACTCTCTCGCTCTCCCTCGCGCATATTAATCAAAATCAATTGAGAATTGACGCGATGGTAAAAGGTGGAAAGACTGAAGTTTCACGTGGAGCATTGGGAGATTTTCTCCTGAATTACCGCTGGTGTTGCTCTACTAGAGATTCAGTGAAGTGCACCTACACTCTAAACAATGCTGGGTTAAAAATAACCCAAGTTGGGTTGAAAATGGACTAACCCATCGATTGGGTTGTTTTAAGCAAACATTTGACCCAACCGCTGGGTCAAAACAACCCAATTGCTGGGTTAGTCCATATTCAACCCAACTTGGGTTATTTTTAACCCAGCATTGTTTAGAGTGTAAGCATTAAATGACTAGGTAGTAAATAGTTTTAAGTATAGTCCAGTCAGTGTGCACTTTATTATGCTGCTCGCT
>NC_137104.1:56912463-56952463 GCF_949357685.1 Gobio gobio
AGGAAGACAGAGGAAACATTGAGGAAATATGGAGGAAACACAAAGACAACACTGAGGAAACACTGAGGAAACACTGAGGAAACATGGAGGAAACACGGAGGAAACATGGAGGAAGACAGAGGAAACACTGAGGAAACACGGAGGAAACATGGAGGAAACATGGAGGAAACACGGAGGAAGACAGAGGAAACATTGAGGAAATATGGAGGAAACATGGAGGAAACATGGAGGAAACACTGAGGAAACACTGAGGAAACATGGAGGAAACATGGAGGAAACATGGAGGAAACATGGAGGAAACACTGAGGAAACACTGAGGAAACACTGAGGAAACATGGAGGAAACACTGAGGAAACATGGAGGAAACACTGAGGAAACATGGAGGAAACATGGAGGAAACACTGAGGAAACACTGAGGAAACATGGAGGAAACACTGAGGAAACATGGAGGAAACACTGAGGAAACACTGAGGAAACACGGAGGAAACATGGAGGAAACATGGAGGAAACATGGAGGAAACACGGAGGAAACACTGAGGAAACACGGAGGAAACACTGAGGAAACACGGAGGAAACATGGAGGAAACATGGAGGAAACACGGAGGAAACATGGAGGAAACATGGAGGAAACACTGAGGAAACACGGAGGAAACACGGAGGAAACACTGAGGAAACACTGAGGAAACACGGAGGAAACATGGAGGAAACATGGAGGAAACACGGAGGAAACACTGAGGAAACACGGAGGAAACATGGAGGAAACACGGAGGAAACACGGAAGAAACATGGAGGAAACACGGAGGAAACACGGAGGAAACACGGAGGAAACATGGAGGAAACATGGAGGAAACACGGAGGAAGACAGAGGAAACATTGAGGAAATATGGAGGAAACATGGAGGAAACATGGAGGAAACACTGAGGAAACACTGAGGAAACATGGAGGAAACATGGAGGAAACATGGAGGAAACATGGAGGAAACACTGAGGAAACACTGAGGAAACACTGAGGAAACATGGAGGAAACACTGAGGAAACATGGAGGAAACACTGAGGAAACATGGAGGAAACATGGAGGAAACACTGAGGAAACACTGAGGAAACATGGAGGAAACACTGAGGAAACATGGAGGAAACACTGAGGAAACACTGAGGAAACACGGAGGAAACATGGAGGAAACATGGAGGAAACATGGAGGAAACACGGAGGAAACACTGAGGAAACACGGAGGAAACACTGAGGAAACACGGAGGAAACATGGAGGAAACATGGAGGAAACACGGAGGAAACATGGAGGAAACATGGAGGAAACACTGAGGAAACACGGAGGAAACACGGAGGAAACACTGAGGAAACACTGAGGAAACACGGAGGAAACATGGAGGAAACATGGAGGAAACACGGAGGAAACACTGAGGAAACACGGAGGAAACATGGAGGAAACACGGAGGAAACACGGAAGAAACATGGAGGAAACACGGAGGAAACACGGAGGAAACACGGAGGAAACACGGAGGAAACACGGAGGAAACATGGAGGAAACACTGAGGAAACATGGAGGAAACACTGAGGAAACATGGAGGAACACAGAGGAAACACTGAGGAAACACGGAGGAAACACTGAGGAAACACGGAGGAAACACGGAGGAAACACGGAGGAAACACGGAGGAAACACTGAGGAAACACTGAGGAAACAGAGGAAACATGGAGGAAACACGGAGGAAACACTGAGGAAACACGGAGGAAACACTGAGGAAACATGGAGGAAGACAGGAAACATTGAGGAAATATGGAGGAAACATGAAGGAAACACTGAGGAAACATGGAGGAAACACTGAGGAAACATGGAGGAAGACAGAGGAAATATGGAGGAAACATGCAAGAAACATGGAAGAAACATGGTGTAAACTGAGGAAAGATTAAGGAAACATAGAGAAAACATGGAGGAAGTACGGTGGAAACACTGAGGAAATATGGAGGAAACACGAAGGAAACACTGAGGAAATATGGAGGAAACACGAAGGAAACGGAAACACGGAGGAAACACGGAGGAAGACAGAAAACATTGAGGAAATATGGAGGAAACACGAAGAAAACACTGAGGAAACACGGAGGAAACATGGAGGAAGACAGAGGAAACATTGATGAAATATGGAGGAAACATGGAAGAAACATGGAAGAAACATGGTGTAAACTGAGGAAAGATTAAGGAAATATAGAGAAAACATGGAGGAAGTACGGTGGAAACACTGAGGAAATATGGAGGAAACACGAAGGAAACACTGAGGAAACACAGAGGAAACGGAAACACGGAGGAAACACGGAGGAAACACGGAGGAAGACAGAGAAAACATTGAGGAAATATGGAGGAAACACGAAGAAAACACTGAGGAAACATGGAGGAAACACGGAGGAAACACTGAGGAAACATGGAGGAAGACAGAGGAAACATTGATGAAATATGGAGGAAACATGGAAGAAACATGGAAAAAACATTGAAGAAACACGGAGGAAACACGGAGGAAACACGGAGGAAACACGGAGGAAACACTGAGGAAAACACTGAGGAAACACTGAGGAAACACTGAGGAAACATGGAGGAAACATGGAGGAAACATGGAGGAAACATGGAGGAAACACTGAGGAAACACGGAGGAAACATGGAGGAAACACTGAGGAAACACGGAGGAAACATGGAGGAAACACGGAGGAAACACGGAGGAAACACGGAGGAAACATGGAGGAAGACAGAGGAAACATTGAGGAAATATGGAGGAAACATGAAGGAAACACTGAGGAAACACGGAGGAAACACTGAGGAAACATGGAGGAAGACAGAGGAAACATTGAGGAAATATGGAGGAAACATGGAAGAAACATGGAAGAAACATGGTGTAAACTGAGGAAAGATTAAGGAAATATAGAGAAAACATGGAGGAAGTACGGTGGAAACACTGAGGAAATATGGAGGAAACACGAAGGAAACACTGAGGAAACACGGAGGAAACACGAAGGAAACACTGAGGAAATATGGAGGAAACAGAAAGTAAATATGGAGGAAACTGAGGAACTGGGGAGGAAAAAATGAGGAAACATGAAGGAAATATGGAGGAAACAATGATGAAACACGAACGAAATAATAAGGAAACACTGAGTTAACATGGGGGAAATATGGAGGAAACCATCATGATGCCAAAAGTTACACTCACCACTCCACCGACACACCGGTCTCTGTTCCTCTTCATGATGTCTGTAAGCAACACACACACAGAGTTTACTCACAGACACTCAACACCACACAAACGTTTCAGAAGAGATTCCGTACCAAGGAATTGTGAGTGTGCGTTCCTGCAGTGGAGGAACATGGGTAATCGTGTCTCTTCTGCCAGATCAAACTGGCGCTCGAAGTATCTGTGAGAGCCAAACACACGTGATGAACATCAGGACCTCCGCAGAAACCACAGCTTTAGTGTCTGAAACACTCACTTCAGTTGAGTTTCTTTGGGACAAAATTCCAACCTGTCAAAATCTGTGAAGCATTAGAAGAGAAATCTGATGATTATTAAACACATTTGATTAATGCATTGTTCACTGGGATAATTATAGTCAGGAAAGCAGGGAATGCGTTATATTCTCCTGTGGAATGGCATGTTGTGATGGTTTACCGAGGCCACACTCTCCCACAGCGACCACCTTCTGTCTGTTACTGATGCTCAGATCCAGAAGAGACGACAGGTACTGATCTGAGCCCAGCTGCTCGAACTCAGCGCAGCGCGTCGGGTGACAGCCCACCGTACTGAAGAACTCCTCTACACACACACACACACACACATTACTATATGATGACCATCCGCAGTGATGTAGCGTAGAGTGATGTAGCGCGCTTACCTCGGGTCTGTGCGAGTCTAAGTGCTTCTCTGCTGTCCTCCAGGTTTCCTCCAGTGATGATGAACTGTGAGGAAACATCATGATCAACCACATTCCTGCTCAAATATCATTTATGAGTGACCCTGATGACCTTTGCTGACCACAGCATTAAGGAAACACACAGGGAAAACAGAAAAAATACGGAGAAAACAAATAGGTAATACTGTGAAAACACAGATGAAACACTGACGAACACATGGAGGAGAAAACACAGAGGAAACAGGAAATATGGAGGAAACACGGCGGAAACACTGAGGAAACAGGAAATATGGAGGAAACTGATGAAAACACGGAGGAAACATGAAGAAAACACTGAGGAAGCACATAGGAAACGCTGAGAAAACATTAAGGAAACATAAAGGAAACAGGAAAAACGAAGGAAACACAGAGGAAGCACGAAGGAAACAGATGATTACATGGAGGAAACAAAGATGAATACATGGAGGAAACACTGAGGACACAAATGAATACATGGAGGAAACAGATGAAAACATGGACAAAACAAAAAAGGAAACACTGAGGAAACACGGAGGAAACAGATGAATACATGTAGGAAACACGGAGGAAACACGGAGGAAACAGATGAATACATGTAGGAAACACTGAGGAAACACAAAAGAAACACAGAGGAAACACGGAGGAAACAGATGAATACATGTAGGAAACACGGAGGAAACACGGAGGAAACAGATGAATACATGTAGGAAACACGGAGGAAACACAGAGGAAACAGATGAATACATGTAGGAAACACGGAGGAAACAAATTAATACATGTAGGAAACACAGAGGAAACACAGAGGAAACAGATGAATACATGTAGGAAACACTGAGGAAACACAAAAGAAACACAGAGGAAACACGGAGGAAACAGATGAATACATGTAGGAAACACGGAGGAAACACGGAGGAAACAGATGAATACATGTAGGAAACACTGAGGAAACACAAAAGAAACACAGAGGAAACACGGAGGAAACAGATGAATACATGTAGGAAACACGGAGGAAACACGGAGGAAACAGATGAATACATGTAGGAAACACGGAGGAAACACAGAGGAAACAGATGAATACATGTAGGAAACACGGAGGAAACAAATTAATACATGTAGGAAACACAGAGGAAACACAGAGGAAACAGATGAATACATGTAGGAAACACTGAGGAAACACAAAAGAAACACAGAGGAAACACGGAGGAAACAGATGAATACATGTAGGAAACACGGAGGAAACAGATGAATACATGTAGGAAACACGGAGGAAACACAGAGGAAACAGATGAATACATGTAGGAAACACGGAGGAAACAAATTAATACATGTAGGAAACACAGAGGAAACACAGAGGAAACAGATGAATACATGTAGGAAACACGGAGGAAACACAGAGGAAACAGATGAATACATGTAGGAAACACGGAGGAAACACAGAGGAAACAGATGAATACATGTAGGAAACACGGAGGAAACAAATTAATACATGTAGGAAACACAGAGGAAACACAGAGGAAACAGATGAATACATGTAGGAAACACGGAGGAAACACGGAGGAAACAGATGAATACATGTAGGAAACACGGAGGAAACACGGAGGAAACAGATGAATACATGTAGGAAACACGGAGGAAACACGGAGGAAACAGATGAATACATGTAGGAAACACTGAGGAAACACAGAGGAAACAGATGAATACATGTAGGAAACACGGAGGAAACACAAAAGAAACACAGAGGAAACACGGAGGAAACAGATGAATACATGTAGGAAACACGGAGGAAACAAATTAATACATGTAGGAAACACAGAGGAAACACAGAGGAAACAGATGAATACATGTAGGAAACACGGAGGAAACAGATGAATACATGTAGGAAACACGGAGGAAACACAGAGGAGGAAACACAAAGGAAGCATGGAGGAAACACTGAGGACACACATGAATACATGGAGGAAACACTGAGGAAATACTGAGGAAACACTGAGGACACAGATAAATACATGGAGGAAACACTGAGGACACAGATGAATACATGGAGGAAACACAAAGGAAGCATGGAGGAAACACGGAGGAAACAAAAGAAACACAGAGGAAACACGGAGGAAACAGATGAATACATGTAGGAAACACGGAGGAAACACAGAGGAGGAAACACAAAGGAAGCATGGAGGAAACACGGAGGAAACAAAAGAAACACAGAGGAAACACAGAGGAAACAGATGAATACATGTAGGAAACACAGAGGAAACAGATGAATACATGTAGGAAACACGGAGGAAACAGAGGAGGAACCACAAAGGAAGCATGGAGGAAACACGGAGGAAACAAAAGAAACACAGAGGAAACACGGAGGAAACAGATGAATACATGTAGGAAACACAGAGGAAACAGATGAATACATGTAGGAAACACGGAGGAAACACAGAGGAGGAAACACAAAGGAAGCATGGAGGAAACACTGAGGAAACACATGAATACATGGAGGAAACACTGAGGAAACACTGAGGACACAGATGACTACATGGAGGAAACACAGAGGAAACCGATGAATACATGGAGGAAACACTGAGGAAATACTGAGGAAACACTGAGGAAATACTGAGGAAACACTGAGGAAATACTGAGGAAACACTGAGGAAACAGATGAATACATGGAGGAAACACTGAGGAAATACTGAGGAAACACTGAGGAAACAGATGAATACATGGAGGAAACACTGAGGAAATACTGAGGAAACACTGAGGAAATACTGAGGAAACACTGAGGAAACAGATGAATACATGGAGGAAACACAAAGGAAGCATGGAGGAAACACTGAGGACACAGATGAATACATGGAGGAAACACTGAGGACACAGATGAATACATGTAGGAAACACAGAGGAAACAGATGAATACATGTAGGAAACACAGAGGAAACAGATGAATACATGGAGGAAACACATGAATACATGGAGGAAACACTGAGGAAATACTGAGGAAACACTGAGGACACAGATGAATACATGTAGGAAACACAGAGAAAACACAGAGGAGGAAACACAAAGGAAGCATGGAGGAAACACTGAGGAAACACATGAATACATGGAGGAAACACTGAGGAAACACTGAGGACACAGATTAATACATGGAGGAAACACTGAGGAAATACTGAGGAAACACTGAGGAAACAGATGAATACATGGAGGAAACACTGAGGAAACATGGAGGAAACACGAAGGAAATAAGGAGGACACTGATGAAATATGGAGAAAAGACGGAAGAAACACAAAGGAAACATGGAGGAAACAGGAAAAATGGAGAAAACACGGAGGAAGTATGGAGGAAACACAGAGGAAACAGATGAATACATGTAGGAAACACAGAGGAAACACAGAGGAGGAAACACAAAGGAAGCATGGAGGAAACACTGAGGAAACACTGAGGACACAGATGAATACATGGAGGAAACACTGAGGAAACACTGAGGAAACACTGAGGAAACACTGAGGACACAGATGAATACATGGAGGAAACACTGAGGAAACACTGAGGAAACACTGAGGACACAGATGAATACATGGAGGAAACACTGAGGAAACACTGAGGAAACACTGAGGAAACACTGAGGAAACACTGAGGAAACACTGAGGAAATACTGAGGAAATACTGAGGACACAGATGAATACATGGAGGAAACACTGAGGAAACACTGAGGAAACATGGAGTAAACACTGAGGAAATACTGAGGACACAGATGAATACATGGAGGAAACACTGAGGAAACACTGAGGAAACACTGAGGAAATACTGAGGAAATACTGAGGACACAGATGAATACATGGAGGAAACACTGAGGAAACACTGAGGAAACATGGAGTAAACACTGAGGAAACACTGAGGAAACACTGAGGAAACACTGAGGAAACACTGAGGAAACACTGAGGAAACACTGAGGAAACACTGAGGAAACACTGAGGACACACTGAGGAAACACTGAGGAAACACTGAGGAAACACTGAGGAAACACTGAGGAAACACTGAGGAAACACTGAGGAAACACTGAGGAAACACTGAGGAAACACTGAGGACACAGATGAATACATGGAGGAAACACTGAGGAAACACTGAGGAAACACTGAGGAAACATGGAGTAAACACTGAGGAAACACTGAGGACACAGATGAATACATGGAGGAAACACTGAGGAAACACTGAGGAAACATGGAGTAAACACTGAGGAAATACTGAGGACACAGATGAATACATGGAGGAAACACTGAGGAAACACTGAGGAAACACTGAGGAAATACTGAGGAAATACTGAGGACACAGATGAATACATGGAGGAAACACTGAGGAAACACTGAGGAAACATGGAGTAAACACTGAGGAAACACTGAGGAAACACTGAGGAAACACTGAGGAAACACTGAGGAAACACTGAGGAAACACTGAGGAAACACTGAGGACACACTGAGGAAACACTGAGGAAACACTGAGGAAACACTGAGGAAACACTGAGGAAACACTGAGGAAACACTGAGGAAACACTGAGGACACAGATGAATACATGGAGGAAACACTGAGGAAACACTGAGGAAACACTGAGGAAACACTGAGGAAACACTGAGGAAACACTGAGGAAACACTGAGGAAACACTGAGGAAACACTGAGGACACAGATGAATACATGGAGGAAACACTGAGGAAACACTGAGGAAACACTGAGGAAACACTGAGGAAACACTGAGGAAACACTGAGGAAACACTGAGGACACACTGAGGAAACACTGAGGAAACACTGAGGAAACACTGAGGAAACACTGAGGACACAGATGAATACATGGAGGAAACACTGAGGAAACACTGAGGAAACACTGAGGAAACACTGAGGAAATACTGAGGACACAGATGAATACATGGAGGAAACACTGAGGAAACACTGAGGAAACATGGAGTAAACACAAAGGAAGCATGGAGGAAACACTGAGGAAATAAGGAGGACACTGATGAAATATGGAGAAAAGACGGAAGAAACACAAAGGAAACATGGAGAAAACAGGAAAAATGGAGAAAACACGGAGGAAGTATGGAGGAAATACAGAGGAAACAGTGAGGACCTCATTCCTACTCTAATATAATGTATGGATGATGATGACCTTTGCTGACCTTCTGCACGCCGACCTTCAGCGCCCTCTCGATGACCTGAGGGAAATCATCTGTGAGACACAACAGACATCACAATCTGCTCTGAAACAACATAACACGCGTGGAAAGAGCGTGACACACACATGATCGGACTGAGCGTTTCACCATCATGGAGAACATGAGGTCATCATTACCTTCATGTTTCTGAGTTCCTCTGTAGACTCCTCTGAACATCGAGTCTGTTAGATTGATGCCTATATCTGCAGACAGACACACACACACACACACACACACACACACACACACACACACACAGACACAGACACAGACACAGACACAGACACAGACACACACACACACACACACACACACACACAGACACAGACACAGACACAGACACAGACACACACACAGACACACACACACACACACACACACACACACACACAGACACACACAGACACAAGCACACAGACACACACACACACACACACACACACACACAGACACAAGCACACACACACAGACACACACACACAGACACAAGCACACAGACACACACACACAGACACACACACACACACACACACACACACACACACACACACACACACACACACACACACAGACAGACAGAGACAAGCAGACACAGACACAGACACACACAGACACACACACAGACAGACAGACAGACAGACAGACAGAGACAAGCACACACACACACACACACACACACACACACACACACAGACAGACAGACAGACAGACAGACAGACAGACAGAGACAAGCACACACACAGACAGAGACAAGCACACACACACACACACACACAGACAGACAGAGACAAGCACAAACACACACACACACACACACACACAGACACAGACACACACAGACAGAGACAAGCACAGACACACACACACACACACACACACACACAGACAGACAGACAGACAGACAGACAGACAGACAGACAGACAGACAGACAGACAGACAGACAGACAGACAGACACACACACAGACAGACAGACAGACAGACAGACAGACAGACAGACAGACAGACAGACAGACACACACACACAGACAGACAGACAGACAGACAGACAGACAGACAGACAGACAGACAGACAGACAGACAGACAGACAGACACACACACACACAGACAGACAGACAGACAGACAGACAGACAGACAGACAGACAGACACACACACACACACACACACACACACACACACACACACAGACAGACAGACAGACAGACAGACAGACAGACAGACACACACACACACACACACACACACACACACACACACACACACACACACACACACACACACACACACACACACACACACAGAGAGAGATGTTGTGTTTATAATAGAGTTCTGTCATGTCTATCTTTATGAACTGCAGTCCTTCAGCTGAAATGAAGCGATCAGAGACAGTAGAGCAGCCTCACCTATAAACCTGAAGCTGGCCATTGTGACGTGAGCAGAAGTGGAGAAATAAACCCTGCACGCGCTTCTTCCTGCGCCCATACACACAGCAGACACGTGTTCGAGTGGGCGGGGCTTCGGCCCGGAAGCATAGCTGTACCCGTGACGTTCCTCAGCGCTGCTCAGGATGGACCAATCAGAGGAGAGAAGCTACGGTAGATTTACATTTACCGTATTCAATGTACATTTAAGGAATTAATATATTTAAATAACTGTATATCCAATGCGATATAATCATCCTCGAGCCACCTCATAAAATGTAAAAGGCAAGCAACTATATTTCTATGAATAAAGACCCAATACTGTGAGAATATTATTAATATGTTACATCTTTTCTAATCGCAATAGTACTGTACGGTTAGATGTGTTGCCTAAATCATATATTATTCATTATAACTCTTTTATCGCATGTATTTATGTAACACTCGAGCGCCACCTGCAGGACAAACACCAGAACTCCGCCATGACGTCACATCCGGGGCGCAAAGCATGTAAACACTGCCGAGGCTCAGATTATTGTTAGTTTATTATTGAGAAACACAACTCGTGCACATATTTAATGATATATCGATGAAAATACAGTAAATCATGCATTAATAATATACAGATATCACCACTGCACATTACAGGAACTGTAAATGAACAATGTAAATAAATTCACAATGTTCACAACCTTCAGATCAATAATTCATACACATAAGAAGATTTTAGGAATAAAAGGATTACAAATGTAACTTTCCACGTATTTATGAACAAAACTGAACTAAGCATTAATAAAAGATTCCATTATCGCTGATTAATAATCACACGATCTTTATATTTGAATTACATTAATAATTAAAAGAGTAAGGGAAGGAAAATAAATATCCATTTAAATCATATTTATCCTTAAAAGATGCACACATTCACTCTTATTCATGTGTCTAATATTCATAAATCACATTTAGTCATGAGTTAAGAATAATGCCATAGTTTCAACTCATTTCATTTCTTTAAAGATGAGTATTTTGTATCAGTAAAACATTTTGTGATAAAACATCTGAAATATGAAGTGAAATATGAAGTGAAATATGAAGTGAAATAAGAAGTGAAATATGAAGTGTTAAAACTCTGACTCGCTGAAACGGAAGGTTTGTGGCCCTCGGCTCATGTGAATGTATTGATTGTCGCTCTTGAACCACTCACACACACACACACACACACACACACACACACACACACACACACACACACACACACACACACACACACGGTATCCGAGGAGTTTATGTGGTTGAGATTAAAGTAATAAATCAGTCCCTCTGGTCAATCTGACCCTCCTTCAGAACACAGATCTAAACACCGGCCACAACTAAAACTAAACTTGACCAGAAGCGCTGTTATAATGTCTACACGTGTATCTGAAAGCATTTGAAGAGATAAACTATCCAATATCATGATGTTATATTATCATTTTTCCACAAGAGGTCGGCAGAGACACCCATTGGGATATTCTGAGCTGAATTAATCAGTCATTCTGACAGCACATTTTGATTTAGTTTTAGTTTAGTTTTAGTCGCCTGAATTGTTTTTAGTTTTATTCTCTTAAAATCACATGAATTTAGTTCAATTGTAATACATTAAGCATTTAAGCGTCACATAACCGACTGACACTCGAACTGACATTTTGACATCATTTTGTTTCTGACATTAAAAATACACGAAAGAGCTCAATTCACTTTTGTGTTTGTTTTCTAAAAACATCTCTATAGTTTTTATAACTTTGTATTTCTGTTTTAGTCAGTAGGCCATATCAGGTTGAGCTAAAGCTTCAAATAAGTTTGTTTATTTATTTTTTTAATTTCAACATTTATTTAATTTAAAGTAATGAAGATTTGTAATGGTTTTAGTGAACTATTATAACCTGATACTTTATTGAATATGTGTCTAATACTGGTCTTTCCTCCTGACTATGAATTAAATGGGAATTAAATTAAATACAGTTTATTGTGTAAGCAAAAACAAATATATAATGCGTGACTTTAATTATAAACAAGCTGGAAATACACCGGGACTCTTATTTTGAAATGTCTGCGCCTCTATTGCAGTTGCAGGAGCTCATTCAAGTTCAGATGAGGAGATAAATATCATTATTAACCGTCTAAAACATATTACTATATAAACATGGTAAAGTAAACACTGTCATTATTCATCAGCATTAGCTCATAAACACTGGTCTGGCATAAGTGTGTGTTCTTGATTGAGCCGCTCTGCAGCTGGATTGGGTGTGTGTGTGTGTGTGTGTGTGTGTGTGTGTGTGTGTGTGTGTGTGTGTGTGTGTGTGTGTGTGTGTGTGTGTGTGTGTGTGTGTGTGTGTGTGTGTGTGTGTGTGTGTGTTATTGATTGAGCCGCTCTGCAGCTGGATTGGGTGTGTGTTAAACAGGACATCAGTTCTGACCCCATCTCTTCCCTAATCGTCCCTAAAGTTTTCGTCTCGTTTTTATGTGTTGACGAAAATGACAGTAAGTTTTCGTCATAGTTTTTGTCATCCAACACTAGTTTTTATTTAGTTATCGTCTCGTTTTCGTCAGTGAAAAAAGGTTGTTGACGAAATTGACACTGGAATTAACCCCTTAACTGTCTGGCGCTCTTTTTTATCGCCTTTTTTCGTATCATACATTTGAGTAATTATAATAAATTAGGTATCATTTGAAAGATTACGAACTCAAAATGTATCCGGTGAAAACCGTTTTGAAATCGGATGTTACGTTACCATGGAAACGGCACTCTAAATTCTTCTAGCGGGCTCCTCCCCCTAGTGGACGGGGCCATGTTTCGTATTACAAAATGTATTTGAACTACTTTATAATCAAAATCTTTTCTAATCTTGACAAAACACATATCGTCGGAAAGCTCTGAGTTTCAAGGGTCCATATTTGGGGACTGTTTTTTGATGGAAGTGATATTTGGACAGAAATTTGTAGGAAACTGCTTAAAAAAAACAATCAATGGAATGTGGATGACACCCGTTTCCCGTTTACACTCGGTGTGTTTAATCCGTTGCTTTTGTCCACTTCTGTCCTGACGTCCTCAGGGGTGGGGCTATGGGCGGGGTTATGTTGGGGCTATGGGCGGGGTTATGTTGGGGCTATGGGCGGGGTTATGGGCGGCGTTTTAGGTGGGGCTATGGGTGGGGCTATTGGTGGGGTTATGGGCGGGGCTTTTCAGATCCTTTTTCACACCCGGTGTGTTTAATCCGTTGCTTTTGTCAACTTCTGTCCTGACGTCCTCAGGGGTGGGACTATGGGCGGGGTTATGGGCGGGGTTATGTTGGGGCTATGGGCGGGGTTATGTTGGGGCTATGGGCGGGGTTATGTTGGGGCTATGGGCGGGGTTATGGGCGACGTTTTAGGTGGGGCTATGGGTGGGGCTATTGGTGGGGCTATGGGCGGGGTTATGGGCGGCGTTATGGGCAGCGTTTTAGGTGGGGCTATGGGTGGGGCTATTGGTGGGGCTATGGATGGGGTTATGGGCGGGGCTTTTCAGATCCTTTTTCACACTCTGTGTGTTTAATCCGTTGCTTTTGTCAACTTCTGTCCTGACGTCCTCAGGGGTGGGACTATGGGCGGGGTTATGGGCGGGGTTATGTTGGGGCTATGGGCGGGGTTATGTTGGGGCTATGGGCGGGGTTATGTTGGGGCTATGGGCGGGGTTATGGGCGACGTTTTAGGTGGGGCTATGGGTGGGGCTATTGGTGGGGCTATGGGCGGGGTTATGGGCGGCGTTATGGGCAGCGTTTTAGGTGGGGCTATGGGTGGGGCTATTGGTGGGGCTATGGATGGGGTTATGGGCGGGGCTTTTCAGATCCTTTTTCACACTCGGTGTGTTTAATCCGTTGCTTTTGTCCACTTCTGTCCTGACGTCCTCAGGGGTGGGGTTATGGGCGGGGTTATGGGCGGGGTTATGTTGGGGCTATGGGCGGGGTTATGTTGGGGTTATGGGCGGGGTTATGTTGGGGCTATGGGCGGGGTTATGTTGGGGTTATGGGCGGGGTTATGTTGGGGTTATGGGCGGGGTTATGTTGGGGCTATGGGCGGGGTTATGTTGGGGTTATGGGCGGGGTTATGTTGGGGCTATGGGCGGGGTTATGTTGGGGCTATGGGCGGGGTTATGGGCGGCGTTTTAGGTGGGGCTATGGGTGGGGCTATGGGCAGCGTTTTAGGTGGGGCCATGGGTGGGGCTATTGGTGGGGCTATGGGCGGGGTTATGGATGGGGCTATTGGTGGGGTTATGGGCGGGGCTTTTCAGATCCTTTTTCACACTCGGTGTGTTTAATCCGTTACTTTTGTCAACTTCTGTCCTGACGTCCTCAGGGGTGGGGTTATGGGAAGCGTTTTAGGTGGGGCCATGGGTGGGGCTATTGGTGGGGCTATGGGTGGGGCTATGGGTGGGGTTATGGGCGGGGCTTTTCAGATCCTTTTTCACACTCGGTGTGTTTAATCCGTTACTTTTGTCAACTTCTGTCCTGACGTCCTCAGGGGTGGGGTTATGGGAAGCGTTTTAGGCGGGGCTATAGGTGGGGCTATAGGTGGGGCTATGGGCGGGGTTATGGGTGGGGTTATGGGAAGCGTTTTAGGCAGGGCTATAGGTGGGGCTATGGATGGGGTTATGGGCGGGGCTATAGGTGGGGCTATGGATGGGGTTATGGGCGGGGCTTTTTCAGATCCTTTGATCTATTGGACGAAATAAGCTCAAAGCTTCAGCCTCGTCCACTCGATCGACCCGAACGCTTCTCAATATTAGAGTCGTGATGGATTCACACTCATCTTCTGTCAAGCCCCGCCTTCTTTCATTTGATTGGCCATCATTTTGACATGCTAATGTAACTTTAATCATCCTACATCAAACAGAGCTGAGCAATACATACTGTGTTCCTATAGTGGTTACAGCCCTGACCTGACCTGAAACACACACACACACACACACTCACACACACTGGATCTTTCCGTCCCCGTTGATGTCACAGTGACCTAGCAGAACCGGTTTGAACTTGTCGCGGTCCACACACACACACACACACACACACACACACACTGGATCTTTCCGTCCCTGTTGATGTCACAGTGACCTAGCAGAACCGGTTTGAACTTGTCGCGGTCCACACACACACACACACACACACACACACACACACACACACACACACACACACACACACACACACACACACACACAGATCAGTAATCACATGGGGTGTCATTAGTGTCCTCAGAGCTTGAGCCCTAGACACAGCGCCAGCTCGTTCTTCTGGATCTTTCCGTCCCTGTTGATGTCACAGTGACCCAGCAGAACCTGCTTGAACTTGTCCAGGTCCGACCCGCTCAGACTGGGCTGAAACACACACACACACACACACACACACACGATCAGACACACACAGTTAGGGATTCTGTGTCACAGTAGGTGAAGTGATCTGAAGAGCTTCACCTTCACCAGCTCCATCATGTCTTTGACGAAACCATCGACCTCCGGGCCTTCCAGAGCACCGGTGTTACTCTACAGCAGAACACACACACACACACACACACACACACACACACACACACACACACACACTCAGCTCAAACAGCTCTTTCACTGATGTAATAGTGTCTTTTTCTCCTCATACCATGTCATAGTGAGCGAAGATCTTCTCGAAGTCTCTGCGTCGATCCTCCTGACTGCCCGCCTGAGCACACACACACACACACACACACACACACACATCAACATCATCATCACAGCCCATAAATCCATAAACCAGCTTCATATTCAAATCTCACTCGCCTTCGTGTCAAACTTCAGCAGGAAGTTCTCCTTCAGCGCCAGGATCCTGCAGACACAAACATCCAGATCACTATATACACCCATCAGGCATAACATTATGACCTAATATTGTGACCCGTCTCTGATGGACTTCTCTAGACCCCTGAAGGTGTGCTGTGGGATCTGGCACCAAGATGTTAGCAGCAGATCTTTTAAGTCCTGTAAGTTGCGAGGTGGATCGGACTTGTTTGTTCCGCACATCCCACAGATGCTCGATTGGATTGAGATCTGGGGAATTTGGAGGCCGAGTCAACGCCTCAAACTCGTTGTGCTCCTCAAACCATTCCTGAAGCATTTGTGCCAGGCGAATCTTGAGCAGTTTGAGCTCCAGTAGCTCTCAGTAGTTCTCCACTGGTCCTCCATGACCCTGTGGCCGGTTCTCCACTGGTCCTCCATGACCCTGTGGCCGGTTCTCCACTGGTCCTCCATGACCCTGTGGCCGGTTCTCCACTGGTCCTTCATGACCCTGTGGCCGGTTCTCCACTGGTCCTTCATGACCCTGTGGCCGGTTCTCCACTGGTCCTTCATGACCCTGTGGCCGGTTCTCCACTGGTCCTTCATGACCCTGTGGCCGGTTCTCCACTGGTCCTTCATGACCCTGTGGCCGGTTCTCCACTGGTCCTTCATGACCCTGTGGCCGGTTCTCCACTGGTCCTCCATGACCCTGTGGCCGGTTCTCCACTGGTCCTTCATGACCCTGTGGCCGGTTCTCCACTGGTCCTTCATGACCCTGTGGCCGGTTCTCCACTGGTCCTTCATGACCCTGTGGCCGGTTCTCCACTGGTCCTTCATTACCCTGTGGCCGGTTCTCCACTGGTCCTCCATCACCCTGTGGCCGGTTCTCCACTGGTCCTTCATGACCCTGTGGCCGGTTCTCCACTGGTCCTTCATGACCCTGTGGCCGGTTCTCCACTGGTCCTTCATGACCCTATGGCCGGTTCTCCACTGGTCCTCCATCACCCTGTGGCCGGTTCTCCACTGGTCCTCCATGACCCTGTGGCCGGTTCTCCACTGGTCCTCCATGACCCTGTGGCCGGTTCTCCACTGGTCCTCCATCACCCTGTGGCCGGTTCTCCACTGGTCCTCCATGACCCTGTGGCCGGTTCTCCACTGGTCCTCCATGACCCTGTGGCCGGTTCTCCACTGGTCCTCCATGACCCTGTGGCCGGTTCTCCACTGGTCCTTCATGACCCTGTGGCCGGTTCTCCACTGGTCCTCCATGACCCTGTGGCCGGTTCTCCACTGGTCCTCCATGACCCTGTGGCCGGTTCTCCACTGGTCCTTCATGACCCTGTGGCCGGTTCTCCACTGGTCCTCCATGACCCTGTGGCCGGTTCTCCACTGGTCCTTCATGACCCTGTGGCCGGTTCTCCACTGGTCCTTCATGACCCTGTGGCCAGTTCTCCACTGGTCCTTCATGACCCTGTGGCCGGTTCTCCACTGGTCCTTCATGACCCTGTGGCCGGTTCTCCACTGGTCCTTCATTACCCTGTGGCCGGTTCTCCACTGGTCCTCCATCACCCTGTGGCCGGTTCTCCACTGGTCCTTCATGACCCTGTGGCCGGTTCTCCACTGGTCCTTCATGACCCTGTGGCCGGTTCTCCACTGGTCCTCCATGACCCTATGGCCGGTTCTCCACTGGTCCTCCATGACCCTGTGGCCGGTTCTCCACTGGTCCTCCATGACCCTGTGGCCGGTTCTCCACTGGTCCTTCATGACCCTGTGGCCGGTTCTCCACTGGTCCTTCATGACCCTGTGGCCGGTTCTCCACTGGTCCTTCATGACCCTGTGGCCGGTTCTCCACTGGTCCTCCATGACCCTGTGGCCGGTTCTCCACTGGTCCTCCATGACCCTGTGGCCGGTTCTCCACTGGTCCTCCATGACCCTGTGGCCGGTTCTCCACTGGTCCTTCATGATCCTGTGGCCGGTTCTCCACTGGTCCTTCATGACCCTGTGGCCGGTTCTCCACTGGTCCTTCATTACCCTGTGGCCGGTTCTCCACTGGTCCTCCATGACCCTGTGGCCGGTTCTCCACTGGTCCTCCATCACCCTGTGGCCGGTTCTCCACTGGTCCTTCATGACCCTGTGGCCGGTTCTCCACTGGTCCCTCATGACCCTGTGGCCGGTTCTCCACTGGTCCTTCATGACCCTGTGGCCGGTTCTCCACTGGTCCTTCATGACCCTGTGGCCGGTTCTCCACTGGTCCTCCATCACCCTGTGGCCGGTTCTCCACTGGTCCTTCATGACCCTGTGGCCGGTTCTCCACTGGTCCTCCATCACCCTGTGGCCGGTTCTCCACTGGTCCTCCATGACCCTGTGGCCGGTTCTCCACTGGTCCTCCATGACCCTGTGGCCGGTTCTCCACTGGTCCTTCATGACCCTGTGGCCGGTTCTCCACTGGTCCTTCATGACCCTGTGGCCGGTTCTCCACTGGTCCCTCATGACCCTGTGGCCGGTTCTCCACTGGTCCTTCATGACCCTGTGGCCGGTTCTCCACTGGTCCCTCATGACCCTGTGGCCGGTTCTCCACTGGTCCTTCATGACCCTTTGGCCGGTTCTCCACTGGTCCTCCATGACCCTATGGCCGGTTCTCCACTGGTCCTCCATGACCCTGTGGCCAGTTCTCCACTGGTCCTCCATGACCCTGTGGCCGGTTCTCCACTGGTCCTCCATGACCCTGTGGCCGGTTCTCCACTGGTCCTTCATGACCCTGTGGCCGGTTCTCGATTGGTCCTCCATGACCCTGTGGCCGGTTCTCCACTGGTCCTCCATGACCCTGTGGCCGGTTCTCGATTGGTCCTCCATGACCCTGTGGCCGGTTCTCCACTGGTCCTTCATGACCCTGTGGCCGGTTCTCCACTGGTCCTCCATGACCATGTGGCCGGTTCTCCACTGGTCCTTCATGACCCTGTGGCCGGTTCTCCACTGGTCCTTCATGACCCTGTGGCCGGTTCTCGATTGGTCCTCCATGACCCTGTGGTCCTTCATGACCCTGTGGCCGGTTCTCCACTGGTCCTTCATGACCCTGTGGCCGGTTCTCCACTGGTCCTCCATCACCCTGTGGCCGGTTCTCCACTGGTCCTTCATGACCCTGTGGCCGGTTCTCCACTGGTCCTCCATCACCCTGTGGCCGGTTCTCCACTGGTCCTCCATGACCCTGTGGCCGGTTCTCCACTGGTCCTCCATGACCCTGTGGCCGGTTCTCCACTGGTCCTTCATGACCCTGTGGCCGGTTCTCCACTGGTCCTTCATGACCCTGTGGCCGGTTCTCCACTGGTCCCTCATGACCCTGTGGCCGGTTCTCCACTGGTCCTTCATGACCCTGTGGCCGGTTCTCCACTGGTCCCTCATGACCCTGTGGCCGGTTCTCCACTGGTCCTTCATGACCCTGTGGCCGGTTCTCCACTGGTCCTTCATGACCCTTTGGCCGGTTCTCCACTGGTCCTTCATGACCCTTTGGCCGGTTCTCCACTGGTCCTTCATGACCCTTTGGCCGGTTCTCCACTGGTCCCTCATGACCCTGTGGCCGGTTCTCCACTGGTCCTTCATGACCCTGTGGCCGGTTCTCCACTGGTCCTTCATGACCCTTTGGCCGGTTCTCCACTGGTCCCTCATGACCCTGTGGCCGGTTCTCCACTGGTCCTTCATGACCCTTTGGCCGGTTCTCCACTGGTCCTCCATGACCCTGTGGCCAGTTCTCCACTGGTCCCTCATGACCCTGTGGCCGGTTCTCCACTGGTCCTCCATGACCCTGTGGCCAGTTCTCCACTGGTCCCTCATGACCCTGTGGCCGGTTCTCCACTGGTCCTTCATGACCCTGTGGCCGGTTCTCCACTGGTCCCTCATGACCCTGTGGCCAGTTCTCCACTGGTCCTTCATGACCCTGTGGCCGGTTCTCCACTGGTCCTTCATGACCCTGTGGCCGGTTCTCCACTGGTCCTCCATGACCCTATGGCCGGTTCTCCACTGGTCCTCCATGACCCTGTGGCCAGTTCTCCACTGGTCCTCCATGACCCTGTGGCCGGTTCTCCACTGGTCCTCCATGACCCTGTGGCCGGTTCTCCACTGGTCCTTCATGACCCTGTGGCCGGTTCTCGATTGGTCCTCCATGACCCTGTGGCCGGTTCTCCACTGGTCCTCCATGACCCTGTGGCCGGTTCTCGATTGGTCCTCCATGACCCTGTGGCCGGTTCTCCACTGGTCCTTCATGACCCTGTGGCCGGTTCTCCACTGGTCCTTCACTTTTGATAGAGACTGACCACTGCAGACCGGGAACACCCCACAAGAGCTGCAGTTTTGGAGATGCTCTGACCCGTCACAATCTGGCCCATGTCAAATTCGCTCAAATCCTTACGCTTGCCCATTTTTCCTGCTTCTAACACATCAACTCAGAGGACAAAATGTTCACTTGCTGCCTAATATATCCCACCCACTAACAGGAGATCATCAGTATTACTCACCGGTCATAATGTTATGCCTGATTGGTGTATTCACATATTTGTATGTGTGGTGGAGGGGGCGTGGTTTTGCGAGGTCTGTAGCTGGAGAGAGAGAGCGTTGTCCAGTGATGGAGGTGGGGACGCTGATCCGGGAATCCGGGAACGGCGCAAGCTGCCCTGATCAAGCCGGCCTGTACCAGATACCCGTGAGGATCAAGGGGGGTACTTATCAAGCTTTGGTGGATTCAGGTTGTAACCAGACCTCCATCCATCCAGCCTGATTCAGCCTGAGGCGTTGGGTAATAGCCGCATGGTTAAGGTGCGGTGTGTAGTGGTGAACTAGGTCAAACGGCTACACTAAACCGTCTCATGGCCCGGTTTTTCTGGCCGGGCATTCAAGAGAATGTGCGCAAGTGGTGTGCGTCGTGTCGTGAATGTCAGTTGGTGAATCCACAGGCCACCCCAAAAGCACCATTGTGCCCCCTTCCGTTAATGCAGGTCCCTTTCAAACTAATTGGTATGGACCTCATCGGGCCATTAGAACGGTCGGCACAAGGACATCGCTTTGCATTGGTCCTCGTAGACTATGCAACACGATATCCGGAAGCAGTTCCGCTCCGCACTATTTCGTCGAAAAGTGTTGCGAGTGCACTGTTTTCATTAATCTCCGGGTGGGAATCCCGAAAGAGATTCTCACCGATCAAGGCACAGCGTTTATGTCACGGATGATCCGCGAACTCTACGAATTATTGGGCATTAAATCGATTCGCATCAGCGTCTATCTAAGTTCGTTCATGAAGACGCCAAAAATTGGGATAAATGGCTAGAGCCTCTGTTGTTCGCTGTCCATGAGGTCCCTCAAGCCTCCACGGGGTTTTCCCCCTTCGAGCTTCTCTATGGGCGCCAGCCTCGGGGGTGCTGGATGTCCTTCCAGGGACGGACCTTCCGCTAGTAAGAACGAAATTCAGTATGTCCTGGAACTGAGAACAAAACTCCACACTTTGGGGCGGCTATCGATGGAGAATTTGTTACAGGCTCAGGACAAACAGAGACAGCTGTAAACAGAGGAGCTAGACTTCGTCAATTCATACCGGGAGATAAAGTGCATGTATTACTCCCTACTTCTAGTTCTAAATTTCTCGCGAAGTGGCAAGGGCCCTTTGAGGTGACACAGCGAGTTAGGGATCTCAACTATGAGGTGATACGGTCAGATAGGGACGGGGCACGTCAAATTTACCACCTCAACCTGTTAAAAAAAGGTCTGAGGCTGAGGCAGTGATGCTGGCGACGGTAGTGAGTGGAGAGGAGGATCTCAGGCCAGAGGTAGTTCAAAAGGCCCAATCTCTCGCTCTGACCTCTGGGGGAGATCACCTCTCGCCCTCACAGCTCACTGATGTGAAATCGTTGCAAGCAGAGTTTGCTGATGTGTTCTCGCCCCTACCTGGCCGGACCTCATTCAGCACCACGCTGAGCCCGAGCCGGGGATTGTTGTTCGTAGCCGGCCTTATCGCTTGCCTGAACACAAGAAAAAAGTGGTTCAGGCTGAGTTAGAGGCTATGCTAGATATGGGGGTAATAGAAGAGTCCGGCAGTGACTGGGCAAGCCCGATAGTTTTGGTACCAGAACCTGACAGCTCGGTCCGGTTCTGTGTGGACTACCGTAAAGTAAACGCGGTGTCGAAGTTTGATGCGTATCCAATGCCGAGGGTTGACGAATTGCTTGATCGGCTAGGGACCGCTCGTTTCTATTCGACACTGGACTTAACAAAGAGATATTGGCAGATTCCCTTGTCTCCAATGTCCAAAGAAAAAAACGTGATTAAGCTGAAAGTGTTTGAGTGTATTGTTGCCTTTTATGCGCCCACGAGAGTTTGTTCTGTTGTATATAAAAGTTCTGAGTAATAAAGCGACAAAGTCCCAGTCACGCCGACCCCGCCTTCTTCCTTCTCCACACACACAAAATCTACGAACCGAACTACAGTATGCATGTTTAAATATATTATTAGGAATCAAACCAAAATAAATGAAATCATAAGTGTACACATCATTTAGTAAATCATCTCCAGTATCTTATGCCATACCAAATAAATCCCTAAATTACTATCAGTCCTTAGACACAAACATCTGATCGACCAATCACAATCAGCTATTCCAGAGTCATGTGACTGATGATGTGTTCGTCACCTCGCCAAATCGTTCAGATCCAGTCGACCGTCCTGGTTTTTGTCAAACATCTTCATCTGAAAGTCAGGACACAGAAACACATGAGCTGGATATTAGCGTTAAATACAACCATTCAAATTATTTATTAAATAGAAGTTTCGAGCCATAAACGCTTGATGGATCGAATATGATACAAAATAATAATAAATAATTGTTTAACTTTTTTTAATGTTTGTCTGCTGTTACCATGGTATCGGTGTACTCCTCCAGTCTGGCTGTAGAGATCTGTCTGTTGTGCTGATGGAAAAGATCCCGCAGGAAACTCTGACATCATCAACACAGAGACGCAGCGTGAGCACACACACACACACACGCACACACACAGGAAGTGACATCACGGGCCCGGCTCACCTTCAGCTCCGCCGCAGAGATGTATCCACTGCAGTCGGTGTCATAGCAGCGCCAGATCTGAGAGGAGACCACAGGGTCTGAACACCTGACTCTAATCCACTAACCTGAGGAAGATGATGATGAGGAGGAAGAGGAGGAAGAGGAAGAGGAAGAAGAGGAAGAGCTGACCCTCATGAACTCCACACTGTTCTCCATCGGCGTCTCCCGGCGGAACAGCAGGAGGAAGTTCTCCTCATCGGGAAGAACCACAGCGGCCAACTGCAGCAGACAGACAGCATCAGATACAATACACACACACACACACACACACACACACACAGACACACACACACAGACAGACAGATCAACAGACAAACAGACAGCATGAGCTCCAGAGCATCATCAGACACAACACACACACACACAGACAGACAGAGAGACAGATCGACAGACAGACAGATAGACAGACAGACAGATCGACAGACAGAGACACAGACACAGAAAGATCGACAGACAGATAGACAGACAGATCGACAGACAGAGACACAGACAGATCGACAGACAGAGACATAGACTGATAGACAGACAGAGACAGATCGACAGACAGAGACACAGACAGATCGACAGACAGATCGACAGACAGATAGACAGACAGATCGACAGACAGAGACACAGACACAGACAGATCCACAGACAGAGACACAGACAGATCGACAGACAGATCGACAGACAGAGACACAGACACAGATAGATCAACAGACAGAGACACAGACACAGACAGATCGACAGACAGAGACACAGACAGAGACACAGACAGATCCACAGACAGAGACACAGACAGATCCACAGACAGAGAGACAGACACAGACAGATCGACAGACAGAGAGACAGACACAGACAGATCAACAGACAGATAGACAGACAGAGACACAGACAGCGACACAGACAGATCGACAGACAGAGACACAGACACAGACAGATAGACAGACAGAGACAGATCGACAGACAGATCGACAGACAGATAGACAGACAGAGACACAGACACAGACAGATCCACAGACAGAGACACAGACAGATCGACAGACAGATCGACAGACAGAGACACAGACACAGATAGATCAACAGACAGAGACACAGACACAGACAGATCGACAGACAGAGACACAGACACAGACAGAGACACAGACAGATCCACAGACAGAGACACAGACAGATCGACAGACAGAGAGACAGACAGATCGACAGACAGAGACACAGACACAGACAGATCCACAGACAGAGACACAGACAGATCGACAGACAGAGACACAGACACAGATAGATCAACAGACAGAGACACAGACACAGACAGATCGACAGACAGAGACACAGACAGAGACACAGACAGATCCACAGACAGAGACACAGACAGATCCACAGACAGAGAGACAGACACAGACAGATCGACAGACAGAGAGACAGACACAGACAGATCAACAGACAGATAGACAGACAGAGACACAGACAGCGACACAGACAGATCGACAGACAGAGACACAGACACAGACAGATAGACAGACAGAGACAGATCGACAGACAGATCGACAGACAGATAGACAGACAGAGACACAGACACAGACAGATCCACAGACAGAGACACAGACAGATCGACAGACAGATCGACAGACAGAGACACAGACACAGATAGATCAACAGACAGAGACACAGACACAGACAGATCGACAGACAGAGACACAGACACAGACAGAGACACAGACAGATCCACAGACAGAGACACAGACAGATCCACAGACAGAGAGACAGACACAGACAGATCGACAGACAGAGAGACAGACACAGACAGATCAACAGACAGAGACACAGACAGATAGACAGACAGAGACACAGACAGCGACACAGACAGATCGACAGACAGAGACACAGACAGCGACACAGATAGATCAACAGACAGACACAGACAGATCGACAGACAGAGACAGAGACACAGACAGATCCACAGACAGAGACACAGACACAGACAGATCGACAGACAGAGACACAGACAGATCGACAGACAGAGACACAGACAGATCGACAGACAGAGACACAGACTGATAGACAGACAGAGACAGATAGACAGACAGCGACACAGACAGATCGACAGACAGAGCAACAGACAGATCGACAAACAGAGACACAGACAGATCGACAGACAGATAGACAGACAGAGACACAGACAGCGACAGAGACACAGACACAGACAGATCGACAGACAGAGAGCCAGACACAGACAGATCGACAGACAGAGACACAGACACAGACAGATCGACAGACAGAGACACAGACAGATAGACAGACAGAGACACAGACAGCGACACAGACAGATCGACAGACAGAGACACAGACATAGACAGACAGAGACACAGACAGCGACACAGATAGATCGACAGACAGACACAGACAGATCGACAGACAGATCGACAGACAGAGACACAGACAGAGACACAGACAGATCCACAGACAGATCCACAGACAGAGACACAGACACAGACAGATCGACAGACAGAGACACAGACAGATCGACAGACAGAGACACAGACAGATCGACAGACAGAGACACAGACTGATGGACAGACAGAGACAGATCGACAGACAGATCGACAGACAGATCGACAGACAGATCGACAGACAGATAGACAGACAGAGACACAGACAGCGACACGGACAGATCGACAGACAGAGACACAGACAGATCGACAGACCGAGACACAGACACAGACACAGACAGATCGACAGACAGAGACACAGACAGATTGACAGACAGATCGACAGACAGATCGACAGACAGAGACACAGACACAGACAGATCGACAGACAGAGACAGACAGATCGACAGACAGAGTCACAGACACAGACAGATCCACAGACAGAGACACAGACAGATCGACAGAGAGATCGAAAGAGATAGACAGACAGATCGACAGACAGATCGACAGACAGATCGACAGACAGATAGACAGACAGATAGACAGACAGATCGACAGACAGATTGACAGACAGAGACACAGACACAGACAGATCGACAGACAGAGACACAGACAGATCGACAGACACAGATACAGACAGATCGACAGACAGATCGACAGACAGATTGACAGACAGAGACACAGACAGATAGACAGACAGAGACAGATCGACAGACAGAGACACAGACACAGACAGATCGACAGACAGATAGACAGACAGAGACAGACAGATCGATAGACAGAGACACAGACACAGAAAGATCCACAGACAGAGACACAGACAGACAGAGACAGATTGACAGACAGAGACACAGACACAGACAGATCGACAGACAGAGACACAGACAGATTGACAGACAGATAGACAGACAGATTGACAGACAGAGACACAGACACAGACAGATCCACAGACAGAGACACAGACAGATCCACAGACAGATCCACAGACAGATCCACAGACAGAGACACAGGCACAGACAGATCCACAGACAGAGACACAGACACAGACAGATCCACAGACAGAGACACAGACACAGATCGACAGAGAGATCGAAAGACAGATAGACAGACAGATCGACAGACAGACAGAGACACAGACAGATCGACAGACAGATAGACAGACAGATCGACAGACAGATAAACAGATCGACAGACAGAGACACAGACAGATCCACAGACAGAGACACAGACAGATTGACAGACAGAGACACAGACAGATAGACAGAGACACACACACAGACAGACAGAACGACACAGATCGACAGACAGATAGACAGACAGATCGACAGACAGATAAACAGATCGACAGACAGAGACACAGACAGATCGACAGACAGACAGATCGACAGACAGAGACACAGACAGATCCACAGACAGAGACACAGACAGATAGACAGAGACACACACACAGACAGACAGAACGACACAGATCGACAGACACAGACAGATCGACAGACAGATCGACAGACAAAGACACAGACAGAGACACAGACAGATCGACAGACAGATCGACAGACAGAGACACAGACACAGACAGATCCACAGACAGAGACACAGACACAGAAAGATCCACAGACAGAGACACAGACACAGACAGATCCACAGACAGAGACACAGACAGAGACACAGACAGAGACACAGACAGAGACAGATCCACAGACAGAGACACAGACAGATCCACAGAGAGATCGAAAGACAGATAGACAGACAGATCAACAGACAGACAGAGACACAGACAGATCGACAGACAGATAGACAGACAGATAGACAGACAGATAGACAGACAGATCGACAGACAGAGACAGATCGACAGACAGAGAGACACAGACACAGACAGATCCACAGACAGATCCACAGACAGAGACACAGACACAGACAGATTGACAGACAGAGACACAGACAGATAGACAGACAGACAGAGACACAGACAGATCGACAGACAGATAGACAGACAGAGACAGACAGAGACACAGACACAGGAAGATCCACAGACAGAGACACAGACACAGACAGACAGAGACAGATTGACAGACAGAGACACAGACACAGACAGATCGACAGACAGAGACACAGACAGATTGACAGACAGATAGACAGACAGATTGACAGACAGAGACACAGACACAGACAGATCCACAGACAGAGACACAGACAGATCCACAGACAGATCCACAGACAGAGACACAGGCACAGACAGATCCACAGACAGATCCACAGACAGAGACACAGACAGAGACACAGACACAGACACAGACAGATCCACAGACAGAGACACAGACACAGATCAACAGAGAGATCGAAAGACAGATAGACAGACAGATCGACAGACAGACAGAGACACAGACAGATCGACAGACAGACAGATCGACAGACAGATAGACAGATCAACAGACAGAGACACAGACAGATCGACAGACAGACAGATCGACAGACAGAGACACAGACAGATCCACAGACAGATCCACAGACAGAGACACAGACAGATTGACAGACAGAGACACAGACAGATAGACAGAGGCTCTTCCCTCTGGCTCTCAGCGAAGGCGGTCGCATTCTCTCCTCTCTCCTCTCGTCTCCTTACTCCCTCCTCTCCTGCTTGCTTCTCTCGTCTCGTCTAGTCTACTGTCTTAAACTTGGGAGACTCTCCACGCACTGCTCTCGAACTAAAAATTATGGATTTGATCAACTGGTCTCTCAACGCAATTGACACCATCTTCTCGACGAGAAGCTTGGGTTCGGGGGAACCTAACTGCCCTGCCGGAACGTTTGCTGCTGGCTACACGATGGACGCGTGGGAGAGGTGGCATGTTGTGTGTCTAGCGGCACTTTCCGTAGAGGACATTGAAGACATCTACCTATTCGGATTTATGGTAACAGGGTTTCTGCTGATTGGATCAGGCATTGCCCTGGGATATCGAAAAATTCAGAAAGCGGTGACAGCTGTTCAAAGCTCCACAGGGCTGCCCGTCATGATTGAAGCAGTGGGCAGAGCGGTCATCTCCCAAACTGGGACTACTAACCGCAACATGGATAACATCATGGAGTTGCAACGCAAGATGGATGTCATCACGGAAAAGCTCACTGCTTTGCAAAATGGTTTCAGAGACCAGAACGAACTAAGAGAGTAGCCATAAATTGTGGCTGCTCGCTCCCAGACCAAACAAATTCCAATCTTATCTGCTTTCGGCTCCCTCAACCAGCACGGTCTTGGCCAAGGCCGCTGCTGAGACAACAACTCCTCCAGAAGAGCACTGCAGGGAGACGCTCTTGCATTCATCCCCCAACCACCTGCTGACTCGGACTGGGATCTGATCAAGGTTGTCTCCATAACAACGGGAGCACCGAGATTAGGGTGCCAGGCGTGACTCTCCAGGCCTACACAAACATGCACATGAACTTTACAGGCACACACACACTTATGCACACACCCATCTCTCACCTTCGCCGCTTTGTACCCCCAGTCTGACAAGCGGGTCTGTGACCAGCGCCTGAGATGGCTGCAGGACCGGGACGCCTGGCTGTGCTGGGACAACTCAACCCCCCACTCCTCTCCCCTGTTGCAAGTCGTGTTTCATGTTGTATTGTGTGCTCGTGTTGCTGAGATGTTTTTTTACTGGTCTCAAACTGTGCTCCCGTAGGAGCATAGTCTGGGGGTTGTTTTTTTTTTCATCTCCTCACCCCTCCCTACCTATCCTCATGTTATGCTGTATTTTCTGTCCAACTCAAGTAGGCGCCGCATTGAATGGCGACTCGGTGTGACTCGCATAACACCAAATACATTTCACTGCCAGTTGTATATTGCATATAATTGTGTATGTGACAAATAAAATCTCTTGAATCTCAGAGACACACACACAGACAGACAGAACGACACAGATCGACAGACACAGACAGATCGACAGACAGATCGACAGACAAAGACACAGACAGAGACACAGACAGATCGACAGACAGATCGACAGACAGAGACACAGACAGATCCAGAGACACAGACACAGAAAGATCCACAGACAGAGACACAGACAGAGACACAGACACAGACAGATCCACAGACAGAGACACAGATAGAGACACAGACAGAGACAGATCCACAGACAGAGACACAGACAGATCCACAGAGAGATCGAAAGACAGATAGACAGACAGATCAACAGACAGACAGAGACACAGACAGATCAACAGACAGATAGACAGACAGATCGACAGACAGATAGACAGACAGATCGACAGACAGAGACACAGACACAGACAGATCGACAGACAGAGAGACACAGACACAGACAGATCCACAGACAGATCCACAGACAGAAACACAGACACAGACAGATTGACAGACAGAGACACAGACAGATCGACAGACAGAGACACAGACACAGACAGATCGACAGAGAGATCGAAAGACAGATAGACAGACAGATAGACAGACAGAGACACAGACAGACATATCGACAGACAGATAGACAGACAGATCGACAGACAGAGACACAGACACAGACAGATCGACAGACAGAGACACAGACAGATCGACAGACACAGATACAGACAGATCGACAGACAGATTGACAGACAGAGACACAGACAGATAGACAGACAGAGACACAGACACAGATAGATCGACAGACAGAGACACAGACAGATCGACAGACACAGCTACAGACAGTTCGACAGACAGAGACACAGACACAGACAGATCCACAGACAGAGACAGACACAGACAGACAGAGACAGATCCACAGACAGAGAAACAGACACAGACAGATCGACAGACAGATCGACAGACGGAGACACAGACAGATCGACAGACAGATCGACAGACAGATCGACAGACAGATCGACAGACAGATCGACAGACAGATCGATAGACAGATCGACAGACGGAGACACAGACAGATCGACAGACAGATCCACAGACAGATCCACAGACAGATCCACAGACAGATAGACAGAGACACACACACAGACAGACAGATAGACAGAAAGATTGACATACAGACAGACAGATGGATAGACAGATGTCTACCTGCTCTATCTGCAGGCGTCCGTCTCCTGTGACGTCACAGCTGGACAGAATCGTGTCTCTGATCGTCTGAAGCTGCTGCTCAGAAACATCACACTACAACAACACGCATTTGGGACGCATTAACTTGATCAAAAGTGACAGATAATCATAAATTATCATATGAGAATGATCAGGGAAGGGTCATGTGACACTGAAGACTGGAGGAATGATGATAATCACAGGAATAAATGACACTTTACTGTATTTTCACACAGAGAACAGCTGTGTGTGTGTGTACAGCTGATCTACACTGGAGTGTGTGTGTGTGTGTGTGTGTGTGTGTGTGTGTGTGTGTGTGTGTGTGTGTGTGTGTGTGTGTGTACAGCTGATCTACACTGGAGGAATATTACACTGTTACTGGAGTTATGATCAGAAAACACTATTTTGAATTATTCCAAATATCTTTTAACAGCAGATCTGAAATCTGAATGTCATATTACATACAAAATATATATCAAATATAATTGATGGTAAATAAAGAAGCACAAACACACTTTATAAGCAGAACAAACACTTGATTTTACTCACAGTCTTCAGCGTCTTCATCACGTGCCGTAAAAACTCGCCCAGCTTCTTCTCGTCAATGAACCCATCATCTGCACAGAAGCAGGGGGTCAGCAGCAGGTTAAAGGTCATTTCTCACGCATCACGTCAGTGAACTCACCGTCGCGGCTGAACTGAGTCCAGGTGTTGAGGAAGGTGGCGGCGGTCAGACCTCTGAAGACGCTCTCCATGACTGAGCTGAGAGTCGCAGCTGCAGCAGATCCTCCTCTCCTCCGGGCCGTAATTACACCCACATAATGAGCCGTCACCCGAGACAACACACAATCACACACTCCCCACAGCAGACCCACACGCTCCACAGCTGGACCGCACACGCACAACAACAGCCACTCATCTCACACACCTCTGACTGAGCAAACACACAGAGACAGCACGAATAAAGAAGGACATCAATAATTCATCAGATCCGAACAACACATTTTCCAGCACATAAACAGACCCAGATGACATCTAACACACACTGAACATCTGTAAAACCATTAGTGTGTCCAAACTCACACACGTTCTCTGAAACTTATGAACAAACGTTCCTCCTGTAACGTTAATAGAACATTTGTTCAGTGTTATCTGGTCTTTAATAATGTTCTCAAAACTTTAGCACAAAAACATTATTTATACATCATTCATGGAGCGTTTTTTTAATGTTTCTACTTGTTTCAGAACTTTCAGAGAACATTTCCTGAAGAATGATACAATGTAACGTTCTCTTAACGTTTGGAGAATGATACAATGTAACGTTCTCTTAACGTTTGAAGAATGATACAATGTATCGTTCCCTTACCGTTTGAAGAATGATACAATGTAACGTTCTCTTAACGTTTAAAGAATGATACAATGTAACGTTCCCATAACGTTTGAAGAATGATACAATGTAACGTTCTCTTAATGTTTGAAGAATGATACAATGTAACGTTCTCTTAACGTTTGAAAAATGATACAATGTAACGTTCCCATAACGTTTGAAAAATGATACAATGTAACATTCTCTTAACATTTGAAGAATGATAAAATGTAACGTTCTCTTAACGTTTGAATAATGATACAATGTAACGTTCCCATAACGTTTGAAGAATGATACAATGTAACGTACCCTTAACATTTGAAGAATGATACAATGTAAAGTTCTCTTAACGTTTGAAGAATGATAAAATGTAACGTTCCCATAACGTTTGAAGAATGATACAATGTAACGTTCTCTTAACGTTTGAAGAATGATACAATGTAACGTACCCTTAACATTTGAAGAATGATACAATGTAACGTTCTCTTAACGTTTGAAGAATGATACAATGTAACGTTCCCATAACGTTTGAAGAATGATACAATGTAACGTTCTCTTAATGTTTGAAGAATGATACAATGTAACGTTCTCTTAACGTTTGAAGAATGATACAATGTAACGTTCCCATAACGTTTGAAGAATGATACAATGTAACGTTCTCTTAACGTTTGAAGAATGATACAATGTAACGTTCTCTTAACGTTTGAAAAATGATACAATGTAACGTTCCCATAACGTTTGAAGAATGATACAATGTAACGTTCCCTTAACGTCTGAAGAATGATACAATGTAACGTTCCCTTAACGTTTGAAGAATGATACTATGTAACGTTCTCTTAACGTTTGAAGAATGATATAATGTAACGTTCCCTTAACATTTGAAGAATGATACAATGTAACGTTCTCTTAACGTTTGAATAATGATACAATGTAACGTTCCCATAACGTTTGAAGAATGATACAATGTAACGTTCTCATAACGTTTGAAGAATGATACAATGTAACGTTCTCTTAACGTTTGAATAATGATACAATGTAACGTTCCCATAACATTTGAAGAATGATACAATGTAACGTTCCCTTAACGTTTGAAGAATGATACAATGTAACGTTCCCATAACGTTTGAAGAATGATACAATGTAACGTTCTCTTAACGTTTGAAGAATGATACAATGTAACGTTCTCATAACATTTGAAGAATGATTAAAATGTGCAATTTTTAAGTACAAAGACTGAAATAGTATTTTTTTGTAAAATGTATGTAATCTTGTAAATAAAATGTACTTGGTTACTAATGTAACCTCGGTTCCCTGAGATAACGTGAACGAGTACTGTGTCACATTACTGGAGATTATAGAATAATGCAGTGAAACTGCACGAGCCTATGGGGAGAAAACCCGCCAGAGCCTTCCGAAATGGGCGGGGCTATCTCTCTATATAAGCGGGCATTCTGCCATAGGGAATCAGGTTAATTCAACTGAAGCGACGAACGCAGAGTCGTAAAGTGTGAAAGCACGGCCAGTGACGCAGTACTCCTTTCCCATTATCTCAGGTTCACTACAGTTCACTCGTACTGCATCACTAGACCCAATGGGAACCCAGTCCAATCGTTCTGTACTTAGAGCTACAGAACGACAATCATTCTGTGGCCATGGTCCAGGGTGCATGAATAAGGGCCAAAGGGTGCCAAGGCTAAGGTATGGCGATATAACCTGGAAAATATGGACTCGGACTACATGTTGGAGCCGCATGAAGAGGTCTAGTGGATTGAGCTCATGTAGAGGTCAATGTCCAGCTTACACAGACACGATCCCTACTTGTAGCACAGGGAGATCCAGGTTATAGAATCTGGCGATAGTGGACACACAAATGTCGCCAATGGACACTCCACTGGACCATGCCCAGGATGAGGCCATACTTTAACTCCGGTGGGGCACTTTAGGCCCATCAAAGCATAGGCCAACACAATTGTGTCCACTATCCAGTGGGACAGTCTTTGCTTCGTGACCGGATATCTTTTGGTGCGGCTACCGAAGCACACAAAGAGCGGCTCTCACTGCCTGAACAGGGCAGAGTGCCCAATATATACTCTTAAGGCCCGAACAGGCAGAGTAAATGAGAATCTTGATGGGGAAAACTAGAGAGAGTGATAACCTGAACCAGAGCACCTTCGGCACATAGCCGTGTCCGGATTTGAGGATGACCTTACAGTGGTTAGGCCCAAACCAAAGGCAAGAAGCATTCACAGAAAGCATTTGTAAGTCACCCACCCGCTTGAGCGATGCTAAAGCTAGCAGGAGAGCGGTCTTAAGCGAAAGGGGCCATAGTAGGCCAGGTGGAGTGGCTCAAAGGGAGGGCCCTGAGAACCGTAGACAGATCCCATGTGGGAACTGTGAGGGGGAGGAATGGCTAAAGTCCCTTCAGAAAGGGAAAAACCATGTCACATTTGCCTACGGACTGGCCGGTCACAGGGCGTGAAATGCTTCTATTGCTGCCTCATAGACTTTGAGCATGGAAGGGGTGTGACTCTTATCCAGCATCTCCTGAAGGAACGACAGTCCCAATGAAATGTCACAGGACATCGGGTCTTCACTTCAAACTGAGTACCAGTTGAAGAAGACAGTCTATTTAAGGGCGTAGAGGCGTCTCGTGGACGGGGCTCTAGCCTCAGAGATAGTGTTCAGGACCCTCGCAGTGAGGTCCATTGGCTCCAGTCGAGGGGCCAAAGGTGAAGGGCCCACAACTGCCCAGATTGCTCCTTTTGCTTCAGGGGAATTGGCCACTGGGCTGCTGAGAGGGAGGCCTACAGAAGGACTACGCGTCTGTCCTCCCTGATCCGTCTGATGACCTGAGGGAGCAGCGCGACTGGAGGGACGGCGTGTAGGGGAAGGCTGAGAGTTGTCTTCTGAGGTGAAGAGGTCGACCTCTGCCTTCCTGAAGATACTCCAGCATTTCCAGGCAGTTGATATTAAGTGCTCAACTAGGAGCCGGAAGTCGGCCTGCCCTTGCACAGAGCTCCCCAACCCGTGTCTGTTGAGACCACCTTCCGTCTGGAGACCATCGCCAGGTCCACGTCTCCGTTTGGAACCAACAAGGGTCCTTCCAAGGGGTCAGGGCCGAGATGCAGCCTGGGTTGCATGTGAAGCAGGCCCAGCTGAAGCACTGGAGACGTGGAGGCCATGAGGCCAACCTTGAAAGATATCGCGAGCTGTTGAATCGTCAGGGCTCGTTCTGGCATGAACGTGAGTCAAGAACTGCTCCCAGAAACGAGATTCGCTGGCTGGAAGACTCTTGGCCATATTGATCCTGAGTCCCATGCTTTCCAAATGCCTGAGGAGCACAGATCTGTGAGCGTCTAGCTCGGCCTCCGACAGGGCTAGGACGAGCCAGTCGTGGAGGTAATTCAGGAGGGGAGAGGGCTGCGTCCATGCACTTCGTGAAAGTACATGGAGCTAGAGACAGTCCGAATGGGAGAATGCGAAGAAAGTGATCCGCGAGCGGAGAAAGGCTAGATTTATAGGGTATAGGCTAGACATTTGCAAAAAATTTGCACTGAATTTGCTCTTTTAGACTAGTCTAGCGAAGCAGTACAAGTGAACCGTTTCGAAAGGGAACAGTGTATGTTAGGGTGCTTTCACATTTAGTTTCATTTAGTTCGGTTGAATCGCACTACAGTTGGTTTTCCCCTTTGGTGCGGTTCGTTTGGTCAGCACCAAAAGCGGACCAAACAAGCACACAAGAGCTCCTTGAAGAGGTGGTGTCAGTAAGCTCTCAAACGAACTCTGGAGCGGTTTGTTTGTGGTGAGAACGTGAGCCGACCTCGAACAGACCCAACTGCAAAAAGTACTGATCATTTTTGGACTAAACCAGCTGCTGTAGTCATCTGCGCTGTACATTATGCGATGAGGAAGTGTTTGTTGACAGTTCGCACTTTAGCATTGCAGCTCGCGGACAAACTTGTAGTAGTGAGGTGGGGCGGAGCTTCATAGAAATTTGGTCCCAACTTTTGAAAAATCACACGAACAGGGCGATCTCCGCTTGAAGTGACAGGCGATGCGCGCTCGCAGTTTTCAGTGCATTAGAACTGTGTTTTCAAGCCGCATTCGTGCTTCATTATAGAGATGTATTGTTTTCATATTGTGGTGTATACAAACAATGCAATAGATTATGGCCAGGGACAAAACCAGCCCGCACAGTCACAGTTTAGGAAATACGCCATGGCCAATGAGTGATGTGGAGGTTGTCATGTGACTGCATTTTGGTTCGTTTCAACTAAAGCAATCAGTGTGGTGTGAAAAGGAACCAAAAAAGCTGAAAAATGCTACAATGTATAATTGTTTGCCCTTAGTTCGGACCAAATGAACCGAACTAGAGATGTGAAAGCACCTTTAGATTCAGAAGAAAACCTGAGATCATGACAGTACTGAACAAATGACTTTTTCTTTTTCAAAGACTGACTTTTTTTATAATAAACAAAAGTTTATGCTAGGATAGTTTTGATTTTAAACTCATTGTTGAATCCCACAGCCGCTGAATTACGCTCAACCCACCGTTTGCTTTCCTACAGTTTTTACAGTTTCTGCTGTAATAATGACAATGCTGATTGATTTCAAACTTTTTTATTAACAAAACTTATAAGTGTTGATATTCTGATTCAGTTTGATCTTCAATGAAAACAGCAGTAGTTGAGGACAGGGCTACTATAGTTACCTGAATCCATAACAAAATGAAATAATACTAAGCCTTACCCTCACTTGATGTACTAATTAATGAAATAAAAATACAAATTAATATAAACTATTAAGAAATAATAAAAAAATAGAAGCAAATTAAAACTGTTATTGTATCTCAATGATACTGAAATAACACTGGTTGAGGGGAAAATAAGATTTTTAACATATATTTTTTATTATATAATTTCAATTTTATAAATATTTTAAGTCATCTCCCTTGTTGAGAAACACTGATCTCGCTCATAAGCTACAGGTTTAACTGGAAATTATTGAATTTATGCTAAAAAAAACGTTCAGCAGTGTTAGACAGCCAATCAGAAGTGATCAAGAGCTGTGATTGGCCGGGGCGGCTGAGGGGAGGGACTTTGTGCGCTGGCGCTCAGTGTCGCCCTCCTCTGGGTCGGAGTGAACGCAGGATATGGAGCGACTGACGGTCAGTGTGTGTGCGGTGTGTGTGTCGAACACACTGCCATCAGCAGGAGATTCAGGAGCTGCAGACAGAACCAACAATCAATATGAGCAGAAGAAGTCTTCTGATAGGAGATGAACATCATGAAGTGAATAACTCACGGGGGTCAGGAGAGGCTCCTCCCTCTGTGCTGTGAGTGACAGGACCCGGCTCCGCCCCCTCAGGGACTGACAGCATCACAGGGAGCGGGGCCGGCATAGCAGGGGATTCTGGGACATGATCCAGAGGAGGAGGAACTGAACGACAGAAGACAGAATGATGAATGAGTCAGAGCTCAGATTCACCACATGTGTGTATGTGTGTGTGTGTGTGTGTGTGTGTGTGTGTGTGTGTGTGTGTGTGTGTGTGTGTGTGTGTGTGACACTCACTGTTGCAGTCAGAGGAGCTGAATGAAACGGACGGACGGCTGGAGCGGCGCACTGATGGCGGTGTGTGTTCAGCTGTGTGTGTTTGAGCAGGTGTGTGTTCAGGTGTGTGTGCAGGTGTGTGTGTGTGTTCAGGTGTGTGTTTGAGTTTTCTGGCTGCAGGTTGATCTTGAGCCTCTCTCTGGACTGCTGGTGTTGTGTGTCCATGATCTCCACCTGCTCAATCACAGATTGTAACCCATGAATATGTAAATATGCGAGGCGAGTCCTTCAGATAAATATCAGTCTACAGGCTTTTCATACACAGCCTAGGAAGTCAGAGAAGGTCTCGTTTTAAGTTGCGTACACACTGTTCACACATTGGCAATAAAAATGCAATTCATTTATCAAAATTCTTACATATAGCCCCTATAGAGCTTGAAGATTACAGATTTTGAGAGCCATTAAGGCTATCAGAAAAAGAGATATCCCGGGAGGTAACTATGGTGTTGCCATGCTGTTGCTACGGTATTATGGTGGTTGTTAGGGTGTTGCTATGGGGTTGATTAGCAGATTCTATGGTGTTCTTGGTGGTTTCTAAGAGGTTCCTAGGATATTGCTATGTGGTTGCTATGGATTTCTACAGCATAGTGTTCTGGTAGGTTGCTAGGGTGTTGTTATGGAGGTGCTAGGGTATTCTGTGTGGTTGCTATGGGTTGCTTTACGGATTATGTTGTGTTCCTGGTGGTTTCTAAGAGGTTCCTAGGGTATTGCTATGTGATTATTATGCGGTTGGTACAGCGTGGTGTTCTGGGAGGTTACTAGGAGGTTGCTGTGCAGGTGCTAGGGTGTTCTGGGTGGTTACTAGGAGGTTGCTATGCGTTGCTACAGCATGGTTTTCTGGATGGTTACTAGGAGGTTGCTATGCAGGTGCAAGGGTGTTCTGGGTGGTTACTAGGAGGTTGCTATGCGGTTGCTACAACATGGTGTTCTAAAAGGTTGCCAGGGTGTTTCCATGCAGTTGCTAGGGTATTATGGGTGGTTGCTATGGAGTTGCTATGGGGTTGCTTTGCAGATTCTATGCTGTTCTTGGTGGTTTCTAAGAGGTTCCTAGGATATTGCTTTGTGGTTGCTACAGCATGGTGTTCTGGGTGGTTACTAGGAGGTGGCCATGCAGGTGCTAGGGTGTTCTGGGTGGTTACTAGGAGGTTGCTATGCGGTTGCAACAGCATGGTGTTCTAGGAGGTTGCTAGGGTGTTGACATGCAGTTGCTAGGGTATTATGGGTGGTTGCTAGGGTGTTGCTATGGGGTTGATTTGGAGATTCTATGGTGTCCTTCGTGGTTTCTAAGAGGTTCCTAGGATATTATTATATGTGGTTGCTACAGCATGGTGTTCTAGGAGGTTGCTAGGCTGTTGCCATGCAGTTGCTAGGGTATTATGGGTGGTTGCTAGGGAGTTGCTATGGGGTTGCTACAGCATGGTGTTCTAGAAGGTTGCTAGGGTGTTGCCATGCAGTTGCTAGGGTATTATGGGTGGTTACTAGGAAGTTGCTATGAGGTTGCTACAGCATGGTGTTCTAGGAGGTTGCTAGGGTGTTGCCATGCAGTTGCTAGGGTATTATGGGTGGTTGCTAGGGAGTTGCTCTGGGGTGGCTTTGTAGATTCTATGGTGTTCTTGGTGGTTTCAAAGAGGTTCCTATGATATTGCTATGTGGTTGCTACAGCATGGTGTTCTGGGTGGTTACTAGGAGGTGGCCATGCAGGTGCTAGGGTGTTCTGGGTGGTTACTAGGAAGTTGCTATGCGATTGCTACAGCATGGTGTTCTAGGAGGTTACTAGGAGGTTGCAATGCAGGTGCTAGGGTGTTCTGGGTGGTTACTAGGAGGTTGCTATGCGGTTGCTACAGCATTGTGATCTAAAAGGTTGCTAGGGTGTTTCCATGCAGTTGCTAGGGTATTATGGATGGTTGTTAGGGAGTTGCTATGGGGTTGCTTTGCAGATTCTATGGTGTTCTTGGTGGTTTCTAAGAGGTTCCTAGGATATTGCTTTGTGGTTGCTACAGGATGGTATTCTGGGTGGTTACTAGGCGGTTCCTATAGCACAGTGTTCTAAAAGGTTGCTAGAGTGTTGCCATGCAGTTGCTAGGGT
>NC_137104.1:56972463-56979963 GCF_949357685.1 Gobio gobio
GCAGCTTTTGCTGCAGACACCCCTGAGGCGGTCAAGCCCACTTTATTGAGCTGTTGGAAGTGGAGGAAAAGATGAACCTTTGTTGTGCAGTCTATTCTTGAAAAGGAATTTTTCTACTATGTTCCTGAAAGTACAATCTCAGAGTCTGATCCTGTGAGTGAGATTCTGAAGCTCGATTCCAGTGTCGGCTCCAGCCCCTGAGCACAGTCCAGTGTCGGCTCCAGCCCCTGAGCACAGTCCAGTGTCGGCTCCAGCCCCTGAGCACAGTCCAGTGTCGGCTCCAGCCCCTGAGCACAGTCCAGTGTCGGCTCCAGCCCCTGAGCACAGTCCAGTGTCGGCTCCAGCCCCTGAGCACAGTCCAGTGTCTGCTCCAGCCCCTGAGCACAGTCCAGTGTCGGCTCCAGCCCCTGAGTACAGTCCAGTGTCTGCTCCATCCCCTGAGCACAGTCCAGTGTCGGCTCCAGCCCCTGAGCACAGTCCAGTGTCTGCTCCATCCCCTGAGCACAGTCCAGTGTCGGCTCCAGCCCCTGAGCACAGTCCAGTGTCTGCTCCAGCCCCTGAGCACAGTCCAGTGTCGGCTCCAGCCCCTGAGTACAGTCCAGTGTCTGCTCCATCCCCTGAGCACAGTCCAGTGTCGGCTCCAGCCCCTGAGTACAGTCCAGTGTCGGCTCCATCCCCTGAGCACAGTCCAGTGTCGGCTCCAGCCCCTGAGCACAGTCCAGTGTCTGCTCCATCCCCTGAGCACAGTCCAGTGTCTGCTCCAGCCCCTGAGCACAGTCCAGTGTCTGCTCCATCCCCTGAGCACAGTCCAGTGTCGGCTCCAGCCCCTGAGCACAGTCCAGTGTCTGCTCCATCCCCTGAGCTCAGTCCAGTGTCGGCTCCAGCCCCTGAGCACAGTCCAGTGTCTGCTCCAGCCCCTGAGCACAGTCCAGTGTCTGCTCCATCCCCTGAGCACAGTCCAGTGTCGGCTCCAGCCCCTGAGCACAGTCCAGTGTCTGCTCCATCCCCTGAGCACAGTCCAGTGTCGGCTCCAGCCCCTGAGCTCAGTCCAGTGTCGGCTCCAGCCCCTGAGCACAGTCCAGTGTCTGCTCCAGCCCCTGAGCACAGTCCAGTGTCTGCTCCATCCCCTGAGCACAGTCCAGTGTCTGCTCCATCCCCTGAGCACAGTCCAGTGTCGGCTCCAGCCCCTGAGCACAGTCCAGTGTCTGCTCCAGCCCCTGAGCACAGTCCAGTGTCGGCTCCAGCCCCTGAGTACAGTCCAGTGTCTGCTCCATCCCCTGAGCACAGTCCAGTGTCGGCTCCAGCCCCTGAGTACAGTCCAGTGTCGGCTCCATCCCCTGAGCACAGTCCAGTGTCGGCTCCAGCCCCTGAGCACAGTCCAGTGTCTGCTCCATCCCCTGAGCACAGTCCAGTGTCTGCTCCAGCCCCTGAGCACAGTCCAGTGTCTGCTCCATCCCCTGAGCACAGTCCAGTGTCGGCTCCAGCCCCTGAGCACAGTCCAGTGTCTGCTCCATCCCCTGAGCTCAGTCCAGTGTCGGCTCCAGCCCCTGAGCACAGTCCAGTGTCTGCTCCAGCCCCTGAGCACAGTCCAGTGTCTGCTCCATCCCCTGAGCACAGTCCAGTGTCGGCTCCAGCCCCTGAGCACAGTCCAGTGTCTGCTCCATCCCCTGAGCACAGTCCAGTGTCGGCTCCAGCCCCTGAGCACAGTCCAGTGTCTGCTCCATCCCCTGAGCACAGTCCAGTGTCTGCTCCAGCCCCTGAGCACAGTCCAGTGTCGGCTCCATCCCCTGAGCACAGTCCAGTGTCTGCTCCAGCCCCTGAGCACAGTCCAGTGTCTGCTCCAGCCCCTGAGCACAGTCCAATGTCGGCTCCAGCCCCTGAGCACAGTCCAGTGTCTGCTCCATCCCCTGAGCACAGTCCAGTGTCTGCTCCAGCCCCTGAGCACAGTCCAATGTCGGCTCCAGCCCCTGAGCACAGTCCAGTGTCGGCTCCAGCCCCTGAGCACAGTCCAGTGTCGGCTCCAGCCCCTGAGCACAGTCCAGTGTCGGCTCCAGCCCCTGAGCACAGTCCAGTGTCGGCTCCAGCCCCTGAGCACAGTCCAGTGTCGGCTCCAGCCCCGGAGCACAGTCCAGTGTCTGCTTCATCCCCTGAGCTCAGTCCAGTGTCTGCTCCATCTCTTGAGCACAGTCCAGTGTCGGCTCCAGCCCCTGAGCACAGTCCAGTGTCTGCTCCAGCCCCTGAGCTCAGTCCAGTGTCGGCTCCAGCCCCTGAGCACAGTCCAGTGTCGGCTCCAGCCCCTGAGCACAGTCCAGTGTCGGCTCCAGCACCTGAGCACAGTCCAGTGTCGGCTCCAGCACCTGAGCACAGTCCAGTGTCGGCTCCAGCCCCTGAGCACAGTCCAGTGTCGGCTCCATCCCCTGAGCTCAGTCCAGTGTCTGCTCCAGCCCCTGAGCACAGTCCAGTGTCTGCTCCAGCCCCTGAGCACAGTCCAGTGTCTGCTCCAGCCCCTGAGCACAGTCCAGTGTCTGCTCCAGCCTCTGAGCACAGTCCAGTGTCGGCTCCAGCCCCTGAGCACAGTCCAGTGTCGGCTCCAGCCCCTGAGCACAGTCCAGTGTCTGCTCCATCCCCTGAGCACAGTCCAGTGTCGGCTCCATCCCCTGAGCACAGTCCAGTGTCGGCTCCAGCCCCTGAGCACAGTCCAGTGTCGGCTCCAGCCCCTGAGCACAGTCCAGTGTCAGCTCCAGCCCCTGAGCACAGTCCAGTGTCGGCTCCATCCCCTGAGCACAGTCCAGTGTCAGCTCCAGCCCCTGAGCACAGTCCAGTGTCGGCTCCAGCCCCTGAGCACAGTCCAGTGTCAGCTCCAGCCCCTGAGCACAGTCCAGTGTCGGCTCCATCCCCTGAGCACAGTCCAGTGTCAGCTCCAGCCCCTGAGCACAGTCCAGTGTCTGCTCCATCCCCTGAGCAAAGTCCAGTGTCTGCTCCATCCCCTGAGCACAGTCCATTGTCGGCTCCAGCCCCTGAGCACAGTCCAGTGTCAGCTCCAGCCCCTGAGCACAGTCCAGTGTCTGCTCCATCCCTTGAGCACAGTCCAGTGTCAGCTCCAGCCCCTGAGCACAGTCCAGTGTCTGCTCCATCCCCTGAGCACAGTCCAGTGTCGGCTCCAGCCCCTGAGCACAGTCCAGTGTCGGCTCCAGCCCCTGAGCACAGTCCAGTGTCTGCTCCAGCCCCTGAGCACAGTCCAGTGTCGGCTCCAGCCCCTGAGCACAGTCCAGTGTCGGCTCCAGCCCCTGAGCACAGTCCAGTGTCGGCTTCAGCCCCTGAGCACAGTCCAGTGTCGGCTCCAGCCCCGGAGCACAGTCCAGTGTCTGCTTCATCCCCTGAGCTCAGTCCAGTGTCTGCTCCATCCCTTGAGCACAGTCCAGTGTTGGCTCCAGCCCCTGAGCACAGTCCAGTGTCTGCTCCAGCCCCTGAGCTCAGTCCAGTGTCGGCTCCAGCCCCTGAGCACAGTCCAGTGTCGGCTCCAGCCCCTGAGCACAGTCCAGTGTCGGCTCCAGCACCTGAGCACAGTCCAGTGTCGGCTCCAGCCCCTGAGCACAGTCCAGTGTCGGCTCCAGCCCCTGAGCACAGTACAGTGTCGGCTCCAGCCCCTGAGCACAGTCCAGTGTCGGCTCCATCCCCTGAGCACAGTCCAGTGTCGGCTCCAGCCCCTGAGCACAGTCCAGTGTCGGCTCCAGCACCTGAGCACAGTCCAGTGTCGGCTCCAGCCCCTGAGCACAGTCCAGTGTCGGCTCCAGCACCTGAGCACAGTCCAGTGTCGGCTCCATCCCCTGAGCTCAGTCCAGTGTCTGCTCCAGCCCCTGAGCACAGTCCAGTGTCTGCTCCAGCCCCTGAGCACAGTCCAGTGTCTGCTCCAGCCCCTGAGCACAGTCCAGTGTCGGCTCCAGCCCCTGAGCTCAGTCCAGTGTTGGCTCCAACCCCTGAGCACAGTCCAGTGTCTGCTCCAGCCCCTGAGCACAGTCCAGTGTCTGCTCCATCCCCTGAGCACAGTCCAGTGTCTGCTCCATCCCCTGAGCACAGTCCAGTGTCTGCTCCAGCCCCTGAGCACAGTCCAGTGTCGGCTCCATCCCCTGAGCTCAGTCCAGTGTCTGCTCCAGCCCCTGAGCACAGTCCAGTGTCTGCTCCAGCCCCTGAGCACAGTCCAGTGTCGGCTCCAGCCCCTGAGCACAGTTCAGTGTCGGCTCCAGCCCCTGAGCACAGTCCAGTGTCGGCTTCAGCCCCTGAGTACAGTCCAGTGTCGGCTCCAGCCCCTGAGCACAGTCCAGTGTCGGCTCCAGCCCCTGAGCACAGTCCAGTGTTGGCTCCAGCCCCTGAGCACAGTCCAGTGTCGGCTCCAGCCCCTGAGCACAGTCCAGTGTCTGCTCCAGCCCCTGAGCTCAGTCCAGTGTCGGCTCCAGCCCCTGAGCACAGTCCAGTGTCGGCTCCAGCCCCTGAGCACAGTCCAGTGTCGGCTCCAGCACCTGAGCACAGTCCAGTGTCGGCTCCAGCCCCTGAGCACAGTCCAGTGTCGGCTCCAGCCCCTGAGCACAGTACAGTGTCGGCTCCAGCCCCGGAGCACAGTCCAGTGTCTGCTTCATCCCCTGAGCTCAGTCCAGTGTCTGCTCCATCCCTTGAGCACAGTCCAGTGTCGGCTCCAGCCCCTGAGCACAGTCCAGTGTCTGCTCCAGCCCCTGAGCTCAGTCCAGTGTCGGCTCCAGCCCCTGAGCACAGTCCAGTGTCGGCTCCAGCCCCTGAGCACAGTCCAGTGTCGGCTCCAGCACCTGAGCACAGTCCAGTGTCGGCTCCAGCACCTGAGCACAGTCCAGTGTCGGCTCCAGCCCCTGAGCACAGTCCAGTGTCGGCTCCATCCCCTGAGCTCAGTCCAGTGTCTGCTCCAGCCCCTGAGCACAGTCCAGTGTCTGCTCCAGCCCCTGAGCACAGTCCAGTGTCTGCTCGATCCCCTGAGCACAGTCCAGTGTCTGCTCCATCCCCTGAGCACAGTCCAGTGTCTGCTCCAGCCCCTGAGCACAGTCCAGTGTCGGCTCCATCCCCTGAGCTCAGTCCAGTGTCTGCTCCAGCCCCTGAGCACAGTCCAGTGTCTGCTCCAGCCCCTGAGCACAGTCCAGTGTCGGCTCCAGCCCCTGAGCACAGTCCAGTGTCGGCTCCAGCCCCTGAGCACAGTCCAGTGTCGGCTTCAGCCCCTGAGTACAGTCCAGTGTCGGCTCCAGCCCCTGAGCACAGTCCAGTGTCGGCTCCAGCCCCTGAGCACAGTCCAGTGTTGGCTCCAGCCCCTGAGCACAGTCCAGTGTCGGCTCCAGCCCCTGAGTGCAGTCCAGTGTCGGCTCCATCCCCTGAGCTCAGTCCAGTGTCTACTCCAGCCCTTGAGCACAGTCCAGTGTCTGCTCCAGCCCCTGAGCACAGTCCAGTGTCTGCTCCAGCCCCTGAGCACAGTCCAGTGTCTGCTCCAGCCCCTGAGCTCAGTCCAGTGTCGGCTCCAGCCCCTGAGCTCAGTCCAGTGTCGGCTCCAGCACCTGAGCACAGTCCAGTGTCTGCTCCAGCCCCTGAGTACAGTCCATTGTCGGCTCCAGCCCCTGAGCACAGTCCAGTGTCGGCTCCAGCCCCTGAGCACAGTCCAGTGTCGGCTTCAGCCCCTGAGCACAGTCCAGTGTCAGCTCCAGCCCCTGAGTACAGTCCAGTGTCGGCTCCAGCCCCTGAGCACAGTCCAGTGTTGGCTTCAGCCCCTGAGCACAGTCCAGTGTCGGCTCCAGCCCCTGAGCACAGTCCAGTGTCGGCTCCAGCCCCTAAGTACAGTCCAGTGTTGGCTTCAGCCCCTGAGCACAGTCCAGTGTGGGCTCCAGCCCCTGAGCACAGTCCAGTGTTGGCTGCAGCCCCTGAGCACAGTCCAGTGTCGGCTCCAGCCCCTGAGCACAGTCCAGTGTGGGCTCCAGCCCCTGAGCACAGTCCAGTGTTGGCTGCAGCCCCTGAGCACAGTCCAGTGTCGGCTCCAGCCCCTGAGCACAGTCCAGTATTGGCTTCAGCCCCTGAGCACAGTCCAGTATTGGCTTCAGCCCCTGAGCACAGTCCAGTGTTGGCTGCAGCCCCTGAGCACAGTCCAGTGTTGGCTTCAGCCCCTGAGCACAGTCCAGTATTGGCTTCAGCCCCTGAGCACAGTCCAGTGTTGGCTGCAGCCCCTGAGCACAGTCCAGTGTTGGCTGCAGCCCCTGAGCACAGTCCAGTATTGGCTTCAGCCCCTGAGCACAGTCCAGTATTGGCTTCAGCCCCTGAGCACAGTCCAGTATTGGCTTCAGCCCCTGAGCAACCCCTGAGTCAGTTTCTGAACCTGTCCATGTTGAGTCTGTTTCCAAGACATCCTCCTTCTCTGCTAGTGCAGTCCTGGCTTCTGAGTTTATTCCACAGTTCTTCCCCAATCAAGAGATCCGCCCTGCATCTGCCACAGTCACCAAGCCCAGTTGGAAGTCCAAACCAGTCAAGCGGATCGGCCTTCAATCAAATTCCCACACCTCCCATTCCACCCTTTGGGTTTCCTGGCTGTTATGGTTCCCCTGAGTTAGAACCTCCCTGGTCAGCCTTGTATCTTTACCTGGTCCTGACCCCACCTGCCTTATCCCTCCCTCTGTTTTTCCTGGCCAGTTTGGGACTTCAAATGTTTACACCTCACCTGCCCCCCAGTTGTTGCCCCCATGGATTGTGGCTCCAGCCTACCATCATCTTGGGCTAGTTTCAGCGGCCGCTTTCTCAACTTGATAGTTATTGTTCATCGTTCCCTGTCTACTGTTCTTCGGTCTTATCTGCCAATTTGTCAATAAACCTGCTTATTCTGCATTTGAGTTCTCTCCCACAGATCTGTGACAAATATGTAATAGGGAAACAAGGCAAGTTAACAGGTTAAAGGAGATCTCTAATGGAACAGATCTACAGACTCACAGAATCCTCTTCCTGAATCATCTGGACTACAGAGACCAGAACCTGTCCGAGATTCCTGAAACACACACACAAATGCATGAATGTAACTGGGACTGAACTGGATTGCACAAGTTATTCTCTCGTTTATGAGTGTCACTCGAGCTCCAAACTGAATCTGAGTCTCACTTGGTTTTAATGTTGCTGAAGTTCCTGCCGATGGACAAGTGTTTGATGGAGCGGTTCTTCCCGAGCCACTCGAGCAGTGTGGACAGATCCGAGTCCAGCCCTGTGACACACACACACACACGTACTGAATCAACACAGCAGCAGACGGCACGCATGTGTGAGTGTGTGTGTTTGTGTTATTAACCGTTGTCAGACACGTCCAGGCTGGTGATGTTTGGGATCTCAGCGATGCAGCCCTCCAGAATCTGAGCGCCAGCTGACCGCAACTAAACACAAGAAGAACAACAGGTGAGGAACACAGCACGCACACACCACACACACACACCGACCTGTGTGTCCAAATGAACATCAGAT
>NC_137104.1:56984963-57019963 GCF_949357685.1 Gobio gobio
TGTGTTGTGGGTGTGTTACAGGAGTGTTACAGCTGTGTTACAGGAGTGTTACGGGTGTATTGTGGGTGTTACACTGGTCACTGGAAGAACGTTTGTTCATAACCTTGAGAGAACATCAGGGAACTGTTCTGTACTAATTGTAATCGCAATTAGATTTTTTTCCCCAAATGTGTGTGTGTGTGTGTGTGTGTGTGTGTGAGAGAGAGTGTGTCTGTGTGTGTGTGTGTGTGTGTGTGTGTGTGTGTGTGTGAGTGCTGTACCTTTGTCTTCAATACAGTTGTTGGCCAGACAGATTGTGTTTAACGCTGAGTTTGGATTCTGACTCAACGCAGAAGCAAACCTCTGAGCGAAATCACTGTAAAACATGGTCAAATGTAGAGTAAAACACACTTTTACAAAAATGTGAATATACTGTACGTGTGTGTGTGGGTGTGTGTATGTGTGTGTGTGTGTGTGTGTGTGTGTGTGTGTGTGTGTGTGTGTGTGTGTGTATGTGTGTATGTGAACCTCTTGAGTCCAGTGTTGTCCAGAGTCAGCTCCTCTAGTCTGGTAGATCGAGACACAACCCTGAATATCTGATCACACAGATCTGCAGTCTACGCACACAAACACACACACACACACACACACACACACACACACACACACACACACACACACACACACACACACACACACACACACACACACACACACACACGATGATGAGTGTATGAGAACATCATTCTCCAGCAGCACTTCATAATCTGACAGACACACAATCACCAGTTTAAAGTCCTTTATGGAGAGTTTGCTGAACCACTGGTTGAACTCCAGCGCAGCAGTGATGGCCAGCAGATCCCTGAACACAACAACATCTGGATTACATTATTACGGCTTATTCAATTTGAACAATCAAAAAACAATTAATGGAAATCCTTAAACTTTAACAAAGTAATAATTATTCAATAGAAATGTTATATTTTTCAGAAATTCTGTGTTGTGTGTTAGGTTTAGGATTTATGATTCAATACAAATTTATTATCAACATGTCATAGAGTAATCCCTGAGTAAGGTGGGTGTGTTACTGGTGTGTTACAGGTGTGTTACAGATGTGTTACAGGTGTGTTACAGGTGTGTTACTGGTGTGTTACTGGTGTGTTACAGGTTTGTTACAGGTGTGTTACTGGTGTGTTACGGGTGTGTTACGGGTGTGTTACGGGTGTGTTACAGGTGTGTTACAGGTGTGTTACAGGTGTGTTACAGGTGTGTTACTGGTGTGTTACGGGTGTGTTACAGGAGTGTTACAGGAGTGTTACAGGTGCATTACAGGAGTGTTACGGGTGTGTTACAGGAGTGTTACTGGTGTGTTACAGGAGTGTTACAGGTGTGTTATTGGTGTTACGGGTGTGTTACGGGTGTGTTACAGGAGTGTTACAGGTGTGTTATTGGTGTTACGGGTGTGTTACGGGTGTGTTACAGGAGTGTTACGGGTGTGTTACAGGTGTGTTACAGGTGTGTTACTGGTGTGTTACGGGTGTGTTACGGGTGTGTTACGGGTGTGTTATGGGTGTGTTACGGGTGTCTTACGGGTGTGTTACAGGTGCATTATAGGAGTGTTACAGGAGTGTTACAGGTGTGTTACAGGAGTGTTAGGGGTGTGTTACAGGAGTGTCACGGCTGTGTTACAGGAGTGTTACAGGTGTGTTACAGGAGTGTTACAGGTGTGTTACAGGAGTGTTACAGCTGTGTTACAGGTGCATTACAGGAGTGTTATGGGTGTGTTACAGGTGTTACAGGAGTGTTACGGGTGTGTTGTGGGTATGGTACAGGTGTTTCAGGGTGTGTTACAGGTGTTTCAGGAGTTTTACGGGTGTGTTACAGGTGTTACAGGTGTTTCAGGGTGTGTTACAGGTGTTACAGGAGTTTTACGGGTGTGTTACAGGTGTTACAGGAGTTTTACGGGTGTGTTACAGGAGTGTTACGGGTGTGTTGTGGGTGTTACAGGAGTGTTATGGGTGTGTTGTGGGTGTTACAGGAGTGTTATGGGTGTATTGTGGGTGTTACAGGAGTGTTACGGGTGTGTTGTGGGTGTTACAGGAGTGTTACGGGTGTGTTGTGGGTGTTACAGGAGTGTTACGGGTGTGTTGTGGGTGTTACAGGAGTGTTACGGGTGTGTTGTGGGTGTTATGGGTGTGTTGTGGGTGTTACAGGAGTGTTACAGGAGTGTTACGGGTGTGTTACAGGAGTGTTACGGGTGTGTTACTGGTGTTAAAGAAGTGTTACAGGTGTGTTGTGGGTGTTATGGGTGTGTTGTGGGTGTTACAGGAGTGTTATGGGTTACAGGAGTGTTATGGGTGTGTTGTGGGTGTTACAGGAGTGTTACGGGTGTGTTGTGGGTGTTACAGGAGTGTTACGGGTGTGTTGTGGGTGTTACAGGAGTGTTACGGGTGTGTTGTGGGTGTTATGGGTATGTTGTGGGTGTTACAGGAGTGTTATGGGTTACAGGAGTGTTACGGGTGTGTTGTGGGTGTTACAGGAGTGTTACGGGTGTGTTACAGGAGTGTTACGGGTGTGTTGTGGGTGTTACAGGAGTGTTACGGGTGTGTTGTGGGTGTTACAGGAGTGTTACGGGTGTGTTGTGGGTGTTACAGGAGTGTTACGGGTGTGTTGTGGGTGTTATGGGTGTGTTGTGGGTGTTACAGGAGTGTTATGGGTTACAGGAGTGTTATGGGTGTGTTGTGGGTGTTACAGGAGTGTTACGGGTGTGTTGTGGGTGTTACAGGAGTGTTACGGGTGTGTTGTGGGTGTTACAGGAGTGTTACGGGTGTGTTGTGGGTGTTATGGGTGTGTTGTGGGTGTTACAGGAGTGTTATGGGTTACAGGAGTGTTACGGGTGTGTTACAGGAGTGTTACGGGTGTGTTACTGGTGTTAAAGAAGTGTTACAGGTGTGTTGTGGGTGTTATGGGTGTGTTGTGGGTGTTACAGGAGTGTTATGGGTGTGTTGTGGGTGTTACAGGAGTGTTACGGGTGTGTTGTGGGTGTTACAGGAGCGTTACGGGTGTGTTGTGGGTGTTACAGGAGTGTTACGGGTGTGTTACAGGAGTGTTACGGGTGTGTTGTGGGTGTTACAGGAGTGTTACGGGTGTGTTGTGGGTGTTACAGGAGTGTTACGGGTGTGTTGTGGGTGTTACAGGAGTGTTATGGGTGTGTTGTGGGTGTTACAGGAGTGTTACGGGTGTGTTGTGGGTGTTACAGGAGTGTTACGGGTGTGTTACAGGAGTGTTACGGGTGTGTTGTGGGTGTTACAGGAGTGTTACGGGTGTGTTGTGGGTGTTACAGGAGTGTTACGGGTGTGTTGTGGGTGTTTCAGGAGTGTTATGGGTGTGTTGTGGGTGTTACAGGAGTGTTATGGGTGTGTTGTGGGTGTGTTACAGGAGTGTTACAGGTGTGTTACCTGTTGTCCAGGTGAATGAAGTCCTGCAGGCAGAGCTCCCGTGTGTCCTGAGACAGATAGATGGTGTCCACGTCCTTCAGAAACAAACACAGAGCTGTGAGACAGACCCTGAGACGCAGATGAGATGTGATGAGACTAGAGCTGTACTGACCCACTGAACCTCGTCTCTGTAGGGGACGCCCATCTGATCACACACACACCAATAGAGACGCGAGAAACCGCCTGCAGCACCACAAACACACACACACAGAGAGAGGTGGGTTAATACAGATGAGTGCAGTGTGTGTGTGTGTGTGTGTGTGTGTGTGTGTGTGTGTGTGAGAGATTCTGTACCGCAGGGTCCTGCTTCTGCTGGGCTTTGATTTTCCCAGAGTGTCTGTAAACTGGTGATTCTCTCCACAGGCTTTAACACAAGCTTCTTTATAACCCTCCTGAAACACACAAACAAATTCAATAAAGACACACACACACACACACACATGTGTATATGGCGCAACGGTGTGAGTGTGAGAGACAGTCTTACAGCGGGTCGAGTCCTGGACAAATCTCCTGAATGTTTGTTCCTATTTGTGCAATAAAATCATCAGTGTCCTGATCAGACGCCAGTCTAAGAGACATCTGCCCTCTGTCATAGTCCACCAGAAGCTACACACACACACACACACACACACACACACACACACACACACACACACACACACGTTGTTGTTTAATTCTTGTGTTTAAACATATTTAAACATAGTCAATAAAGGTCATGGTGATTGTGATAGTTGACCTGCTTCTGTTTGACGCTGTTGATGCTCTGAATGTCAAAGACACTGAAGGACTGATCGACCTGAGGACATGAAACACAGGATCAAACTACAGACAGAGTCTTAAACAAATCAACACACACACACACACACACACACACACACTCACTTTAGCAGGCACTCGTGTGCTCAGCAGAAACACTCGATGAGGAGCGAGAGCCTGTGGAGGAACCAGAGAAGAGCAAGACTCCAATGATATAAATGAAACACACATCAATCAATCAAGAGTTCAGAAATCATTATTAACACATAGTGACCTAGAATACTGTCTAACACTTGATGCTCTGTCCAGTCCTCTGGTCAGTGAGGAACCTGGGTGAGCTCTTTGATACCAATCTCTCGTCTGAAAGCCACGTTTCTAGCATCTGTAAAACTGCATTCTACCATTTTAAAAATATCTCTAAATTACGGCTCATGCTCTCAGAGTCAAGAGCTCCAGACCTCCAAACTACTGTGGCCTTCAGATGAGCTCAAGAACAGTGTGTAAAGTTTGGTGGAGGGGGGATTATGGGGTGGGGTTGTTTTTCAGGGGTTAGTTCCAGTGAAAGGAACTCTTAATGCTTCCTCAAGACATTTTGGACAATTTCATGCTCCAACTTTGTGGGACCAGTTTGTGGACGGCCCCTTCCTGTCCCAACTCCATATTAAACCCTATGGATGAAGAATGGGAAGCTCATGTGTGTGTGAAGGGGCGGCACAACACCTTTGGTGATGTAGTGTGTGTGTGTGTGTGAGTTATTAACTGTAGTCCATTCATTCATTCAAGGTCAAGGTGCGCAGCATAATCAGCCAATCACAGAGATGTGATCAGGATAATAGAGGCGAAAAGTCATGTTAGGCAATCCTCCTCGTACGTGACCGATTAGTATCACACACATACACACACACACACACACACACACACATTAATGCAGAGAGCAGAAGTGAGAATAATGACTGAAAACATGCTGTTGAAACAAACAACTACTTCATGAGCTTATTATCACAGACAAACATTGTGAATCACAGCACTGAGGCAAGATCTTGAAGAGGCTCCTGGAATGTAAAGTGTGTGTGTGTGTGTGTGTGTGTGTGTGTGTTCATGCCCAGAGGATCAGATCTCTGTCAAGTCAGGACAGGAAAATGAGGGTAAGAATGTGTAAATAGCACAGCTGAGTTTACAGTGAAGAGCTTCTCCAACACTCGTTCCTCACAGCAGGAATACACGAAACGTCCTCAAACACACAGTATGGAGGCTTGTGTCTGCGCAGAATAAGTAAATATTTTAATTTGGGACTTTTTATCTCTCAATACAGACTCACAATTGTGCGATATGAACTCGCAACTGAGTGCAACAGTCGGTTTGCAGAAGTAAAAACTGACTTTAAACTCAAGCCTTCTGTGAGATGTGAGATTGTTAATCGATGACATTTGCTTCTGTTGAAGCCGTCAGTCTGTGTTACTTCAACATATTCTTCAAATAACGGTTTAACATCAGAATTCCTGGTGAAAAACTACATTACCCATAATGCCTACAGAAAATCCCACCAATCAGAGAGTCAAAACAAGCAAATGCTTCAATATACTGTACATATTTGTGTATATATGCATATTTTGGAATAAACTCGACTCTGAAGGCTCTTTTTAAATTAGTAGTTTTATATTTCTCCATTGTTTTAATTGGATTATGCAGTTCGCAATGTTAATGGGATTGTAGTTCTTTCCCTCAAACACATTTTTGCTTCAAACCAGAGTTTTTACACTCTTAAAAATGCTGCGTTAAAAACAACCCAAGTTGGGTTGAAAATGGACTAACCCAGCAATTGGGTTGTTTTAAGCAAACATTTAACCCAACCGCTGGGTTAAAATGACCCATTCACTGGGTTAAAAACAACCCAAGTTGGGCCGAAAATGGACTAACCCAGCAATTGGGTTGTTTTAAGCAAACATTTAACCCAACCACTGGGTTAAAATGACCCATTCACTGGGTTAAAAACAACCCAAGTTGGGCTGAAAATGGCCTAGCAATTGAGTTGTTTTAACCCAGCGGTTGGGTTAAATTTTTGCTTAAAACAACCCAATCGCTGGGTTAAAACAACCCAATTGCTGGATTAGTCCATTTTCAGCCCAACTTGGGTTATTTTTAACCCAGCATTTTTTAGAGTGTAGTGTTATGGGTTAGTGTTAATAACACACTTTACTCACCAGGATTCTGCTCTCCAGCTTGTCACCTTTGACCTCCAGATTGACCTTCTGAACCAAACAGAGCTTGACCTGCTGCCCGACGGCCTCCTGGACGCTCTCTACACACACACACACACACACACACACACACACACACACACACACACACACACACACACACACACACACACACACACACACACACACACACACACACACACACACACACACACACACACACACACACACACAATGGGTTGAGAGGTGGAAAATCCCTTGTGAGCTTCTCAGAATGTCTCTGAAATATTAATATTATTCATAAAGAGATTGTTTAATGAAGTTCTGTTTCTCCTGTCCAGCACTGAGATCCAGTAGAGCGGACGGAGACTTCACTGATTCTCACATTCATCTCAAATCCAACATTCTCATCTCACTGTTCATTATAGCTCCAGTGGCTCATGTGTGTCAATATCTCATAAACAGATGAAGACTGTCACCACAAACATCATAAAAACACACTTTCATGACATACTAAGTCATCATTTTGACCTTTTATATCATAATTATGACACAAAAAACTGAAATTAGGAGATAAAGTAGAAATTATGCCAAACTAAGATATCATAATAACAGAAAAGTCAAAATGATGGCATAAAACATAGAAATTAATATATACTAAGCCACAATTATGACTTTTTATCACAGAAAATGACATATTAAGTCATAATTTTGACCTTTTATATCATAATTGTGACACAAAAAGATGAAATTAGGAGATAAAGTAGAAATTATGCCAAACTAAGATATCATAATAACAGAAAAGTCAAAATTATGGCATAAAACATAGAAATTAATATGTACTAAGCCACAATTATGACTTTTTATCACAGAAATGATATGACACAATGTCATAATTGCAACATACATAGTCATCATTTCGAATTATTTAATTGTTTTCTCTCATCATTTCGACTTTTCCCATCTCATAAATGTCACAATTTCGTTTTTTTGTTGTTGTCATTTTTATGTCATAATTAAGATGAACCAAAGCATGCTCTCTGACTGATTATAACGGGCTCTGTCTACGTCAGGTGTGGGCGGAGTCTGAACTGGCCCCGCCCACCGCTAACATACCTTAATCGTAATAAAGCGGTCGAAAAGTCTGTACTTTTCCAGAGTAAACGAGCACAAACGCGAGTTAAAGAGATGCAGTCCACACACACACACACACACACACACACACACACACACACACACACACACACACACACACACACACACACACACACACACACACACACACACACACACACACAGATATCTGAGGTGTTTTACCCAGCAGGTCCCGAGGAACGCCTGGCTCTTCTCCGCTCATCTTCACGGCTAAACCTGAGGAAGATCTGCAGCTGTTCCTCAGGAGCTTCAGTTGCACCTTAAAACTTACAGACCTGAAGCCGGAACTGAGGAGTCATGAAACCCCTCCCACGACACACACACACACACACACACACACACACACACACACACACACACACACACACACACACACACACACACACACACACACACACACACACACACACACACACACACACACACACACACACACACACACACACACACACACACACACACACACACACACACACACACACACACACACACACACACACACACACAGTTCCCGCCCCCGATTCACCTCACCTCTGTGTGTGTGTGTGTGTGTGTGTGAGATCCTGTCAGTGTTTGGTGTAGTTCCTGCTTCTGTCCGGCAGGGGGCGCCACTGGATCATCAGTCAGAGATTTGGGCATTTCTCAGGTACCTGTCAGAGATTTGGGCCGTGGGATCAGACAAGGATGTCCTATATCACCTTTTCTCTTCATATTGGTCACTCGGGTCATGGCTGCTCATATCAAAAAAAGCAAGTTTTCAAGGAATTTCAGTGTTTAAAATTTGCCAATTAGCAGATGATACCACAAATTTGGTCAAAAATAGTGACAAATTGGATGAAGTTATTACATGTATTGGAAAATGTTCTGAAATGTCTGGATTAAAGATGAATAAGAATAAGTCCACTTTATTCTCTCTTCAAGACTGTGTGTTGAAGGACAATAGCACATACCTTGGGACAATAGTATGTAAAGATTTGAATCAAAGAAGCAGGTATTATAGAGAAAATTAAAGACAGATTCAATATGTGGCTTATGAGAGATCTGTCCCTAAATGGACGTATTCTACTTCCAAAAGCAGAAGGGATCTCAAGGTCTGTTTATATATCTATGTCAGGAGATGTTCCATATAATGTTGTTAGAGAATTAGATAAGATTCTTTATGATTCATTTGGAGGAAGAAAATACACTATTTACAGAAAGATATTCTAAATAATAATAGAGACTTTGGTGTCCTTGAAGTTGTACTTTTTACAAATCTTAAGATAAAATGGATAAAAAAGATAGTATATGGAAGGTTTTCCCAAATTACAGATTTAACTCTTTGGGTGGCATTCATTTCCTTTTGAAATGTAATTTTTAGGTAGAAAAAAATCCCAGTTAAACTGGCAAACTTTCATATGCGCAATGGCAATTATTATTTAAACATACTTTTCACCGCATCAATACTTTATATGGAATAACAAAGATATATTGTGCAATCTTTAATAAGACTCTGTACGAAAATGGAATTCTTTCTGTTAGTCAGTTGTTTAATGAACAAGGTTTATTTTGAATATATTCTGAATTTCTCAATAAATGTATGATTCCTGTAAGGCCAAAAGATTATGCTATTATCTTTGATGCAATCCCTGGCAGAGTTGTATCACTATTACGGAACCCTGGATTTGATCCTATTGCAACGGACTGCTCTGAGACTCAATGGCTGAGAATCCAAACGCAGCTTTATTTACCTGTCAAAAACAGGTAATCAGTCCAATCAGGCAAACAAAACAGGAGAGACAGGCAAACGGGGAATCCACGGGACGGGCAAGTGATCCAAGACCCAGAGACATGACCCCAGGGGAAACGCTCAGAAATCCACAAAACAACAAACAAGACTTCGCAGTGAATGACTGAGTGAACCTGGTTTATATAGGCTGGGGTAATGAGGTGACGAGACACAGGTGCAAACAATGAGTGAAGATGAGTCTGGGCAAAGGATTATGGGTAATGTAGTTTGTGATGGAGTAACAGTCCGGGGTGGAGTGCCCTCAGGTGGTAATCAGGGGCACTCTCGCTGGTTATTGTGACATAGCCCCCCTCAAAGGAGCGGCTTCCAGACGCCTGGGCGGAGCGGGCAGAGCAAGGTGGCCCGGTTGGAGTCCTCACTAAAGGAACGTTACATTTTGTCATTCTCCAAACGTTAAGAGAACGTTTCATTGTATCATTCTTCAAACGTTAAGGGAATTTTACATTGTATCATTCTTCAAACGTTAAGAGAACGTTACATTATATCATTCTTCCAACGTTAAGGGAACGTTACATTGTATCATTCTTCAAAAGTTAAGAGAACGTTACATTGTATCATTCTTCCAACGTTAAGGGAACGTTACATTGTATCATTCTTCAAAAGTTAAGAGAACGTTACATTGTATCATTCTTCAAACGTTAAGAGAACGTTACATTGTATCATTCTTCAAAAGTTAAGAGAACGTTACATTGTATCATTCTTCAAACGTTAAGAGAACGTTACATTATATCATTCTTCCAACGTTAAGGGAACGTTACATTGTATCATTCTTCAAAAGTTAAGAGAACGTTACATTGTATCATTCTTCAAAAGTTAAGAGAACGTTACATTGTATCATTCTTCAAACGTTAAGGGAACGTTACATTGTATCATTCTTCAAAAGTTAAGGGAACGTTACATTGTATCATTCTTCAAAGGTTAAGGGAACGTTACATTGTATCATTCTTCAAACGTTAAGGGAACGTTACATTGTATCATTCTTCAGACGTTAAGAGAACGTTACATTGTATCATTCTTCAAATGTTAAGGGAACGTTACATTGTATCATTCTTCAAACGTTAAGAGAACGTTACATTGTATCATTCTTCAAATGTTAAGGGAACGTTACATTGTATAATTCTTCAAACGTTACTCTATCATTCTTCAAACGTTAAGGGAACATTACATTGTATCATTCTTCAAACGTTAAGGGAACGTTACATTGTGTCATTCTTCAAACGTTAAGGGAACGTTACATTGTATCATTCTTCAAACGTTAAGGGAACGTTACATTGTATAATTCTTCAAACGTTACTCTATCATTCTTCAAACGTTAAGGGAACATTACATTGTATCATTCTTCAAACGTTAAGGGAACGTTACATTGTGTCATTCTTCAAACGTTAAGAGAACGTTACATTGTATCATTCTTCAAACGTTAAGGGACCGTTACATTGTATCATTCTTCAAACGTTAAGAGAACGTTACATTGTATCATTCTTCAAACGTTAAGGGAACGTTACATTGTATCATTCTTCAAACGTTAAGAGAACGTTTCTTTTGAATGTTCTGAAACAAGTAGAAACATTTAAAAAACTTTAGATGAACGTCCAACTAAAACATTTCATAAATGAAACACTCATGACTGATGTATAAAAAATGTTTTTGTGCTGATGTTTTGAGATCATTAATAAAGACCAGGGGCCGGATTCATGAAGCATTCTTAAGAAAAATGTTTGGGAATACAAAATATTCTTTTTTCTTAAGTTAGAAAATAAGAAGAGTATTATTCCTAAGAACGTTTTGTGAATCCGGCCTCGGATCACTTGAACATATGTTGTATTAACGTTACTGTAGGAACGTTTGTTCATAACTTTGAGAGAACTTTGAGAGAACCTTGAGAGAACGTTTCCTGGTAGCTGCGTTTGAACATATTAGTGTGTTTGTTTTTGCAAATAAAACTGAAATAAAAGAAGTTCCAAGAATAGCATTATGCAAAGAAACAGACACAGCCTCATTCACAGGTACTGGAGAAGCACAAACACCAGCTCTGGATATTTGAGTACATCCAGGTTTAGACCGTCCCTGACGTACAATACATTTTCTAATCAAATGAGTGGGCGGAGCCACTGACGCAATTACAGTAAATGAATAACGTAACACATGTTATGGGAAGACCCGGATAAAATCCCTTGACAACATTTCCCTCTTCAAAACGAAGGAGATTCAGCCGAACATGCATGCAAGCACTTTGCTTTCAGATGTGAGGAAGCAGAAGCGCTGGTTTCTGTTCTTCCACCGAGAGGAAACTTCCTCTTCTAATGTTTCTTTTTTAGTTTCGACTTGTTCGGAGTGTTCGGAGTTCGGAAACACAATGATATGACATCATCACGCCTGCCCCAACACGTCATCGACAAACCAGTCGTGTGCCGGATTCCAGATCCTCGTTTCCCTGCCAAGAACATCTGTCAGTCTCGTGTTTTTCCACAAACACCACACGCTTCCTGATCAGGAACTCAACACAACACATTAAAGGTGTGTGTTAATCATAACCATATGCAAAGGAGACACATTCACATGAAAGAGGAATAAATGCCCTGGGTTTGCATGTGAGGATACAGGAAGTACAGAATTTGAATGTCAAACTAATTACACTGACCATCAACCTGTCTGTCTGTCTGTCTGTCTGTCTGTCTGTCTGTGTGTCTGTCTGTCTGTCTGTCTGTCTGTCTGTCTGTCTGTCTGTGTGTCTGTCTGTCTGTCTGTCTGTCTGTCTGTCTGTGTGTCTGAGTGTAAAGCCTTCAAGATTTTAAAACACATTCCAAACCTTATTTTAGGATTAGTTTAATACTACACTATTGCCAAAGGTGTTGAGCCACCTGTCTTCACACACACATGAGCTTCCCATTCTCAATCCGTAGGGTTTAATATGGAGTCGCAGCTCTAACAGCTCAGCTCTTCTGGGAAGGCTTTCCTCAAGGTTTAGGAGTGTGTTTATGGGGATTCTTCATTTGTGATGTTGGACGAGAAGGCCTGGCTCTCAGTCTCCGCTCTAATTCATCCCAAAGGTGTTCTATCGGGTTGAGGTCAGGACTCCAGTTCCTCCACACCAAACTCCTCATCCATGTCTTTATGGAGACGCTTTGAGCACTGGTCAGTCATGCTGGGACAGGAAGGGGCCGTCCACAAACTGGGGCCACAAAGTTGGGAGCATGAAATTGTCCAAAATGTCTTGGTGAAGCATTAAGAGTTCCTTAACTAACCCCTGAAAAACAACCCCACCCCATAAACCCCCATCCAGATTAATCTGCTCTAGAGCAGTGGAGTGGAGCAAATATTTCACCAATATACCTAAATTCGCTTGTTCAGACTTACACACCCTCCAGGAGCTTACGTTCTGTAAATGAACGATGCCTTGTGGTGCCATCCCAAAGAGGCTTGAAATCACTCTCACAGACCTTTTCCTGGACCGTTCCCACCTGGTGGAATGACCTGCCTATCTCAATTAGAGCGGCCGAGTCTGTAGCCAAGAAACATCTAAAAACACATCTTTTCCAGCAGCACCTGACCTATAAAGAATAGCACTTATCATTCTATTCATTTTCTGTTTGTCTATTTAATAAAAAAAATAAAAAAATCCTATGTGTTCTGTTCTAGATTATTTGAGACTTGTTACAGCACTTGCATACTGTTGCCCTTGACTGTCCTAGTTGCTTCTATTGCACTCATTTGTAAGTCGCTTTGGATAAAAGCGTCTGCTAAATGACTAAATGTAAATGTCTAGAGTCCAGTGGCGACGCGCTTTACCCCACTGCATCCCACGCTTTGCATTGCACTTGGTGATGTAAGGCTTTGATGAGAAGCTCGGCCATGGAAACCCATTCCATGAAGCTCTACACAGTGTTCTTGAGCTCATCTGAAGGACACAGAAGTTTGGAGGTCTGGAGCTCTTGACTCTGCAGAAAGTTGACAACTTCTGTGACCCTCAGCATGCGCTGACCCCGCTCTGTGACCCTCAGCATGAGCTGACCCCGCTCTGTGACCCTCAGCATGCGCTGACCCCGCTCTGTGACCCTCAGCATGAGCTGACCCCGCTCTGTGACCCTCAGCATGTGCTGACCCCGGTCTGTGACCCTCAGCATGCGCTGACCCCGCTCTCGGACCCTCAGCATGCGCTGACCCCGCTCTGTGACCCTCAGCATGTGCTGACCCCGCTCTGTGACCCTCAGTATGCGCTGACCCCACTCTGTGACCCTCAGCATGTGCTGACCCCGCTCTGTGACCCTCAGCATGCGCTGACCCCGCTCTGTGACCCTCAGCATGTGCTGACCCCGCTCTGTGACCATCAGCATGCGCTGACCCCACTCTGTGACCCTCAGCATGCGCTGACCCCGCTCTGTGACCCTCAGCATGCACTGACCCCGCTCTGTGACCCTCAGCATGCGCTGACCCCGCTCTGTGACCCTCAGCATGTGCTGACCCCGCTCTGTGACCCTCAGCATGTGCTGACCCTGCTCTGTGACCCTCAGCATGAGCTGACCCCGCTCTGTGACCCTCAGCATGAGCTGACCCCGCTCTGTGACCCTCAGCATGAGCTGACCCCGCTCTGTGACCCTCAGCATGTGCTGACCCCGCTCTGTGACCCTCAGCATGCGCTGACCCCGCTCTGTGACCCTCAGCATGCGCTGACCCCGCTCTGTGACCCTCAGCATGAGCTGACCCCGCTCTGTGACCCTCAGCATGTGCTGACCCCGCTCTGTGACCCTCAGTATGTGCTGACCCCGCTCTGTGACCCTCAGCATGCGCTGACCCCACTCTGTGACCCTCAGCATGCGCTGACCCCGCTCTGTGACCCTCAACATGAGCTGACCCCGCTCTGTGACCCTCAGCATGAGCTGACCCCGCTCTGTGACCCTCAGCATGAGCTGACCCCGCTCTGTGACCCTCAGCATGTGCTGACCCCGCTCTGTGACCCTCAGCATGTGCTGACCCCGATCTGTGACCCTCAGTATGAGCTGACCCGCTCTGTGACACTCAGCATGTGCTGACCCCGCTCTGTGACCCTCAGTATGTGCTGACCCCGCTCTGTGACCCTCAACATGAGCTGACCCCGCTCTGTGACCCTCAGCATGAGCTGACCCCGCTCTGTGACCCTCAGCATGAGCTGACCCCGCTCTGTGACCCTCAGCATGAGCTGACCCCGCTCTGTGACCCTCAGCATGCACTGACCCCGCTCTGTGACCCTCAGCATGAGCTGACCCCGCTCTGTGACCCTCAGCATGCGCTGACCGCGCTCTGTGACCCTCAGCATGCGCTGACCGCGCTCTGTGACCCTCAACATGCGCTGACCCCGCTCGGTGACCCTCAACATGAGCTGACCCCGCTCTGTGACCCTCAGCATGCGCTGACCCCGCTCTGTGACCCTCAGCATGAGCTGATCCCGCTCTGTGACCCTCAGCATGCGCTGACCGCGCTCTGTGACCCTCAGCATGCGCTGACCGCGCTCTGTGACCCTCAGCATGAGCTGACCCCGCTCTGTGACCCTCAACATGAGCTGACCCCGCTCTGTGACCCTCAGCATGCGCTGACCGCGCTCTGTGACCCTCAGCATGCGCTGACCCCGCTCTGTGACCCTCAGCATGTTCTGACCCCGCTCTGTGACTCTCAGCATGCGCTGACCCCGCTCTGTGACCCTCAGCATGCGCTGACCCCGCTCTGTGACCCTCAGTATGTGCTGACCCCGCTCTGTGACCCTCAACATGAGCTGACCCCGCTCTCTGACCCTCAGCATGCGCTGACCCCGCTCTGTGACCCTCAGCATGTGCTGACCCCGCTCTGTGACCCTCAGTATGTGCTGACCTCGCTCTGTGACCCTCAACATGAGCTGACCCCGCTCTGTGACCCTCAGCATGAGCTGACCCCGCTCTGTGACCCTCAGCATGTGCTGACCCCGCTCTGTGACCCTCAGTATGTGCTGACCCCGCTCTGTGACCCTCAACATGAGCTGACCCCGCTCTGTGACCCTCAGCATGAGCTGACCCCGCTCTGTGACCCTCAGCATGTGCTGACCCCGCTCTGTGACCCTCAGTATGTGCTGACCCCGCTCTGTGACCCTCAACATGAGCTGACCCCGCTCTGTGACCCTCAGCATGCGCTGACCCCGCTCTGTGACCCTCAGTATGTGCTGACCCCGCTCTGTGACCCTCAACATGAGCTGACCCCGCTCTGTGACCCTCAGCATGCACTGACCCCGCTCTGTGACCCTCAGCATGCACTGACCCCGCTCTGTGACCCTCAGCATGTGCTGACCCCGCTCTCTGACCCTCAGCATGCGCTGACCCCGCTCTGTGACCCTCAGCATGCGCTGACCCCGCTCTGTGACCCTCAGCATGCGCTGACCCCGCTCTGTGACCCTCAGTATGTGCTGACCCCGCTCTGTGACCCTCAACATGAGCTGACCCCGCTCTGTGACCCTCAGCATGTGCTGACCCCGCTCTCTGACCCTCAGCATGCGCTGACCCCGCTCTGTGACCCTCAGCATGTGCTGACCCCGCTCTGTGACCCTCAGCATGCGCTGACCCCGCTCTGTGACCCTCAGCATGTGCTGACCCCGCTCTGTTACCCTCAGTATGTGCTGACCCCGCTCTGTTACCCTCAGTATGTGCTGACCCCGCTCTGTGACCCTCAACATGAGCTGACCCCGCTCTGTGACCCTCAGCATGAGCTGACCCTGCTCTGTGACCCTCAGCATGCGCTGACCCCGCTCTGTGACCCTCAACATGAGCTGACCCCGCTCTGTGACCCTCAGCATGCGCTGACCCCGCTCTGTGACCCTCAGCATGAGCTGACCCCGCTCTGTGACCCTCAGCATGTGCTGACCCCGCTCTGTGACCCTCAGCATGAGCTGACCCCGCTCTGTGACCCTCAGCATGAGCTGACCCCGCTCTGTGACCCTCAGTATGAGCTGACCCCGCTCTGTGACCCTCAGCATGAGCTGACCCCGCTCTGTGACCCTCAGCATGAGCTGACCCCGCTCTGTGACCCTCAGCATGAGCTGACCCCGCTCTGTGACCCTCAGCATGAGCTCTCTAAAAGTCACAACATTTCAGTCGGGTTGAGGTCTGGATCAGTGCAACATCTTATTTTCGTTTTCAGCCGTTCTGTTGTAGATTTGCTGGGGTTCTTGGGATCATTGTCCTGTTGCAGGACCCAATGTCAGCCGAGCTTTATCTGTCGCACAGCTCATTGTTTGCCTCTAGAATACTTTGGTATACTGAGGAGTTCATGGTGGACTCAATGACTGAAGCTGCCCAGTTCCAAGCAGGTTTTTGAGCTTTTTTTGTAGCGTTCCAGGCCAAGTCATGTAAAAGGAATTGTGGTCCTAAGGACTTCATTTGGACAACTTTAGAGGAGATTTTCTCAATATTTAGAGTTTTTTACACCCTCAGATTCCAGATGTTCAAATATTGTCCTATCAAACCACACATTCTTATTGATTCAGCTTCCAGATAACATATCAAATCTGAGTTTCAAAAATGATGACTGGTTCTGATGTGGAATGATGGAATTTCATATATTTCACAAGCACAAGAAACTCTTTTGACTGTGTTTAATGGAGTTCTGATACAGTATAGTGCGCCAAAAAATAAATAAATATAGACCAAACTCTGAACATCAAACCAACAAAAATAATCTCATGCAATATTTACAAAACAGTGAAATCGTGTTTAAAACGTGAATGCAGTGCACTTGAAATGTATTGCGAGGACACGCTGTAGAGAGAGATGGAGCAGTTCTCCAGTGCTCAGATGGCTGTGTTACTGCAGAGCTGCTGCAGCCTCCGGATTCTGCGGGTCAGTCCGCGGGCCAGCGGGCTCAGCTGGGCATCCTCCAGCGCCAGGTTCAGCTCCTCTTCCGCCCGGACCGCGTCTCTCTTGCGGAGCTTCTTGTGGAGGCGGCGGTTCACTAAGAGCTCGAGGCGCTGGCTGGACGTCCTGAACTGGATGTGGAGACCGCTCAGAACCGGCTTTAATAGACTCGCCCAACCTGCAGGAAAAACACCAGCGATGAGCGAGCACGAGTCACGGCATTTATGCATTTGGCAGACGCTTTTATCCAAAGCGACTTACATTGCATTCAAGGTACACATTTTACATGTTGTCAGTTCTTCAACGTCCCCTTTAAAGGATTAGTTCACTTTTAAACAAACTTCTGCTGATAGTTTCCTCACCTCATGTCATCTGAGATGTCCATGTCTTTCTTTCTGCAGTCAAACAGAAAAGAAGGTTTGGGATGAAAACAGTCCAGGGTTTTTCTCCATATAATGGACTTCAATGGGCTCCAAACGGGTCAAATGACAGTTTCAGTGCAGCTTTAAACGACACCAGATGATGAATAAGGGTCTGATCTAGACAAACCATCAGCTTCTGAGAGAAACCCAGCAGTATTTATGCTATTATTTTACCTCTTATCAGACGAACGTGATCATCTCTGAGCTCAGACATAACTTCCGGAGAGTGAGGTCAAAATACGAGCCTGGTCATAGATATATACGTAGATGCCTCATTAGCGACTGCACGGATCAGTAGAATGAGGCATCTACTATCGATATATCTATGACCACGCTCTTATTTTGACCTCACTCTCCGGAAGTTATGTCTGAGCTCAGAGATGATCACGCTCATCTGATAAGAGGTAAAATAATAGCATAAATACTGCTGGGTTTCTCTCAGAAGCTGATGGTTTGTCTAGATCAGACCCTTATTCATCATCTGGTGTCGTTTAAAGCTGCACTGAAACTGACATTTGACCCTTGACCCGTTTGGAGCCCATTGAAGTCCATTATATGGAGAAAAACCCTGGACTGTTTTCATCCCAAACCTTCTTTTCTGTTTGACTGCAGAAAGAAAGACATGGACATCTCGGATGACATGAGGTGAGGAAACTATCAGCAGAAGTTGATTTAAAAGTGAACTAATCCTTTAAACTGCTAGCGCAGTGTGTGTGTGTGTGTGTGTGTACCTTTCTCCTCGAGCTGAAGGCAGGTGGCGCACACGTTGTCGTGCCAGCTGGACCCGGGCATCAGCTGATGTTGGCCGGTGGTGCAGGTGCTGTGAGGGGCACAGGTGGCATGAGCTTGTGTGATGTTGGCAAACCTTCCGTCTGCACAGAGCTCACACACCGTATCCCTGAACGGCGTCCCTGGACACACACACACACACACAATCATTACCACAGATGACATGAGCAGATAAGAGTGTGTGTGCAGACTGTGTGTCACGGAGATTTGGAAACAAAGCTACAGCTGTTGTGATGATTTACATTAGGCCTTTATTCATGGGCGGGTGTATCAGCTGTTGCATGGCAACCGTAAACACACTCACACACTCACACACACACACACACACACACACACACACACTCACACACACACACACACACACACAGACACACATGTTGGGTTTTCATGTTTTATGGGGACTTTCCATAGGCGTAATGGTTTTTATACCGTACATACCATATATTCTATCCCCTTACACTGCCCCTAAACCTACCCATCACACACACACACACACACACGCACACACACACACACACACACACGCACGCACGCACGCACACACGCACACACACACACACACACACGCACGCACGCACGCACGCACACACGCACACACACGCACGCACGCACGCACACACACACGCACACACACGCACACACACACACACGCACACACACGCACACACACGCGCACACACACACACACACACACACACACACACACACACACACACACACACAACCACACACACACACACACACACACACACACACACACACACACACACACACACACACACACACACACACACACACACACACACACACACACACACACACACTGCCCCTGCCCCTGCCCCTAAACCTGCCCATCACACACACACACACACACACACACACACACACACACACACACACACACACACACACACACACACACACACACACTGCCCCTGCCCCTAAACCTACCCATCACACACACACACACACACACACACACACACACACACACACACACACACACACACTGCCCCTGCCCCTAAACCTGCCCATCACACACACACACACACACACACACACACACTGCCCCTGCCCCTAAACCTGCCCATCACACACACACACACACACACACACTGCCCCTGCCCCTAAACCTACCCATCACACACACACACACACACACACACACACACTGCCCCTGCCCCTAAACCTACCCATCACACACACACACACACACACACACACACACACACACACACACACACACACACTGCCCCTGCCCCTAAACCTACCCATCACACACACACACACACACACACTCACACACACACACACACACACACACACTGCCCCTGCCCCTAAACCTACCCATCACACACACACACACACACACACTGCCCCTAAACCTACCCATCACACACACACACACACACACTGCCCCTAAACCTACCCATCACACACACACACACACACAGTTAGCATCTAGCGACGGATTTACTTTTTCACATTACATTAACGAGTAACTCAGATTTGACAAAAAAAGGGCCAAATATTGATTAATATCATGAATTATTCTGAATATTAGTACAACTTTTATCACATAAGGACTCAAATGTAATATATTAACTATACATTATTTAAAGTATTTATATTAGTGCTGATTAATCGCATCTAAAATAAAAGTTTGTGTTTGCATAATATATACGTGTGTATATAAATACATATTTTTAAGATGCAAATGTGTAAATATAATATTTCATGCATGCGTGTGTATTCAAATATAATAACTATACACAGCACACACACATATATTATGCAAATGCAAACTTTGACAGCACTAATATATATTCATTAATGTGTGATATTAAGAACATTTTGAGTTATTAATGTGTAATTTATACACAAAATTTATTAAGAACTTATCAATGTTAGGGGTTTTCAAACTTTATGACCCCCAAATATGACGGACCTTTATGAGGGACTCTTCCTAAAATCCATCTATTTTTATGTATGAAAGAACAATTCAACTGTTAGATAAGATAAGTGTGACATTATTAATACAAAATATCCCCATACTATTGTATATTACAGTAAAATTACTCTAGTAAATACTGTAGTGTTTTTGAAACGTACTATAGTAAATATACTACAGTAAATTAACAAAGTGCAGTAAATACTATAATATACTACAATTTACTGTAGTATATTTACTATAGTATGGTTCAAAAACACTATAGTATTTCCTAGAGTAATTTTACTGTAATTTTACTATAATATACTGTAGTATTTTTTCATGTGGGCTGTGCTTAATGATGGATGTATAAACCTGAAGAAGAACATTTTCAATTAAAAGTGATTTGTATAAGCAACTTTCACCATAAATGTGTGTAAGCCACTCACACACTGCGTTAAGAAAACCGCCTTAAACCCCAGAGAGCGAGATAAAGGACTATAATACACTGCTGGAAGTATGTACACGGCAAGAAAGATCCATTTTTGCTCCGCTTTTTTTATGCTCTGAAATTTTCCGGGGACCAATTAGACCCTTATGGAGGCCCCTGGGGGTCCCGGACCCCGGTTTGAAAACCCCAGACCTGATTCAGACTTTTTTACTGACAGATATACAGTTTGCTAATGTGGCCTTTGACCCCACAGACTGAACTAAACGAAGCATTGCTTGAGCTAAACTGGTGTTATCTGATTGTGTTCTGATTGGTTGATTGAGAGACATTATCAAGATCAGTTCTGCTCATGTTTTACTACCATTTTCTAAACTACAGCGCATAAACTGTGATGATGATGATGATGATGATGATATGTGTGTGTGTGTGTGTGTGTGTGTGTGTGTGTGCTCACCTGCAGCTTTGACTCCGTGACCCGCTTTACACCGGCTGTGTCTCTTGCAGAAGTGCTGGTCCCAGTAGAAGCCTGACTCGCATTCGCAGACCGTGTTGACGGTTCCGTTGCACGGCCGCACGACCCGCTGGTGATCCGAGCACGCGTCGCACAGAAGGCAGTCCGGGATGTAGTTCCAGAACTCGGTGAAGAGACCCGGGGCGCATTCGGTACACTGGGTCTGGCGGGAGCGCGTGCAATGCGCGGCCAAGCGGAATCCCGGCGGACAGCGATCGCACTGCAGCGTCTGTCTGGAGACCGGGTCGGTGCGTCGGTAAGTGTGATCGCTGCCCGCCGCCAGAGCCGACAGAACCGGCACAATCAACACTGTGTAGAACAACTGGAGGAAGAAAACACCCGTTACTCTCACACACTGATCACTTCCGAAACTGTTGCACTGAAAGCAGAGCTGCTCTGAAACCATAGGCTATGAAAAGCGCGACACACACACACACACACACACACACACACACACTGATCTGATCTGGTACTCACCATCCCGTGCGCGCTGTCTGCCGGACTTCATTCATAAGCGCGATGCACTCGCTTTATATACTCACTCTCACTCTCACACACACACACACACACACACACACACACACACACGCACACGCACACACACACACACACACACACACACACCCCGCCCTGAGTCAATCACAAAGAGTGAAACCCACTCAGAATACCACAGGGGTGATGGTCATGGAAACTACAGTATCAGTGCTGAGCAGAGGAAAAAAGAAGATGAGCCTCACATTAAAGCCACATACCTACAGAAACACCATAGCAACCACATAAAACACCATAGCAACAACATAAAACACCCTAGCAACAACATAAAACACCCTAGCAACAATATAGCACTCTAGTATAGTGGCGGGAGTTTGAGTGTTCTCTCAAAGACATGAAGAAATTAACACACTGTAAAAAAAATCAGGTCTCCAATTGAACATTTTCTAGTGAGCGATCACATCTAAATTTTTCAGTTGGCCAAATTGAATTCTGTGAATTGATGCAATTTAATTCAATTAAAATTCAAGAAATAAAATTTTCAATTGGAGACCAGATTTTTTTTTACAGTGCAGCTTCAAACGGGACAAGAGCGCTTTTTCCTCATCAAACACTTTTCTGAACTTTTGCACAAAAATATTATTTATACAACGTTTTTTAAATGTTTCTACTTGTTTCAGGGAGCATTCAAATGTAACGTTCCCTTAAAGGATTATTTCACTTTTAAATAAACTTCTGCTGATAGTTTCCTCACCTCATGTCATCCGAGATGTCCATGTCTTTCTTTCTGCAGTCGAAAAGAAAAGGTTTTGGATGAAAACAGTCCAGGGTTTTTCTCCATATAATGGACTTCAATGGGCTCCAAACGGGTCAAATGACAGTTTCAGTGCAGCTTTAAACGACACCAGATGATGAATAAGGGTCTGATCTAGACAAACCATCAGCTTCTGAGAGAAACCCAGCAGTATTTATGATATTATTTTACCTCTTAACAGACGAACGTGATCATCTCTGAGCTCAGACATAACTTCCGGAGAGTGAGGTCAAAATAAGAGCGTGGTCATAGATATATCGATAGTAGATGCCTCATTAGCGACTGCACGGATCAGTAGAATGAGGCATCTACTATTGATATGAACTTCATGTGGATTTGTGAGTAGATTTGAGAAGGATGTGCCAGTCGGAGTGTTTGATCTCTAGCGTCTCCTGCTGGAGAAACAGCTCAATCTCTTCAGTCTTCATGAATCAGCCTCAGTACAGAAACTAAAACTGAAACCTGCTGTAGAGCAGCTGAAGGAACAGTGACCGGTCAGAGCATCTCCAAAACTGCAGCTCTTGTGGAGTTTGACTTTGACTGGATCTCAATCCAGTCGAGCATCTGTGGGATGAGCTGAACAAACAAGTCCAGTCCACCTCGCAACTTACAGGCCTTAAAGGATCTGCTGCTAACATCTTGGGTGCTGCTAACAAATTGGTAAATACCAATTCAAAATAGTCTCAATGACTCAAAAAAAAAAGGAGAAATGAGTGTAAATGTCATGAATATCATTTCTCTGATTGTGAAATATGACCTGGTTGATATTTTATGCTGAGCTGTTAGTTATATAAATGTCATAACAAAAATCATGATATATTTGAAGACGGTGACTAATCATGAACGTATTATTTAATAAGTGTGAGAGCAAAACACTGAGTCATTTCCCATTTCCTCTGGTCTTCCTCATTTTTAGGGGATTCCATGAGCATAACTGAGCGATTAGTCATAACCGCCTGGAGTTACAGTAAGAAGAACTGATGACTGACCTTCACATGATCACACCTGATAAACCTGATTATAATACCTGATATTATAGTAATATTTCAGATATCTGCTCAGTGCGCGTCACTGAATAACTCTGAGCTCATATTCTCTGCATATCATGATATCATATGAGCCAGAAACGCCTGCTGGAGCAAATATGATACAAAACACTCATGCAAACTTTTTGATTTAGATTTTATTTCTAAAGGTTCATTGAATTCTTCCATAAAAAAACCCCTGATTATAATTTATACAATTACAGTTTTTTTTATTCACTTTGGTACTATTTTCACAAGAAAAATTTGCAAAACTCATGGTACTTATATCACAACTTATCATCAAAAGTGCAGTTTTTTCAACATTTCAGCATATTTTCGATTGTTAGTTCAATACACAAAACCATAAAATTTCCTTTTCACCACAAAAAATAAATGTTTCATTCACAGTAACTGCCTTTCATAAAGCTCTTATTATAAAACTTTTGCTTTGCATCTCTTCTCGTTCAGTTTAATACATGTGTCTGATATTTAATAATCCACTGATCTTAATGGTTAATCAATCAATCATTCGGTACACCTATAGATTTCTGTAGATATTGATTCTATATACATCGTTTCTACTTTGTTTGCAATGTCCAATATGGATAACCATATGTAATGAATTATTTTTACATTATAAGCGATTTATCTTAGATTATAACTACTACGTTCAAAAATGTGTGTGTGTGTGTGTGTGTGTGTGTGTGGCCTGGTAAACTCTACTTGATGGCAATATCCTAAATCCTTGTCCTTGTGGACATTTTTTGGTCCCCATGGCCGTGAGGAAACAAGCTTATAAATACAGAATGTGTGTGGGGTTTTTGTTTTTGGAAAATGTAAAAATGCAGAAAAATGAAGAAAGATAGTGAACCAGACGTGTGTGTGTGTGTGTGTGTGATGGGTAGGTTTAGGGGCAGGGGCAGTGTGTGTGTGTGTGTGTGTGTGTGTGTGTGTGTGTGTGTGTGCGTGTGATGGGTAGGTTTAGGGGCAGGGGCAGTGTGTGTGTGTGTGTGTGTGTGTGTGTGTGATGGGTAGGTTTAGGGGCAGGGGCAGTGTGTGTGTGTGTGTGTGTGTGTGTGATGGGTAGGTTTAGGGGCAGGGGTAGTGTGTGTGTGTGTGTGTGTGTGTGTGTGTGTGTGTGTGTGTGTGCGCGTGTGTGTGTGTGTGTGTGTGTGTGTGTGTGCGTGTGATGGGTAGGTTTAGGGGCAGGGGAAGTGTGTGTGTGTGTGTGTGTGTGTGTGTGTGTGTGTGTGTGTGTGTGTGTGTGTGATGGGTAGGTTTAGGGGCGGGGGCAGTGTGTGAGTGTGTGTGTGTGTGTGTGTGTGTGTGAGTGAGTGTGTGTGTGTGTGATACTAAATAAACTGGACAATTACAGATGATTTGACCTCATATCTGCTGTTAGTCGTCCGTGACTCTGTTGTTGATGTGGATCTTGATCTGGTGAATCTGCTGGAGAAGATGAGCGGAGGATTTTACAGTGAAACCGTCAGTCATGTCTCAGTCACAAGATCATTTCACTCATAAACAAATGAATCAGTCGTGGACAAACTCACACAGACTCAGAACTCAGATTGGAAAATTAAACGAGTCACCTTCAAATGTCATGCAAATCACATGTGAATGACAGATCCGTCACAGGACGCTTCCTCTCATCTGCGCCTGCGGATCCATCCCATGATTCCACAGAAACTCACGCCTGGAATCCTGCAGATGTTTGGAATTCCTCCTCACATTGAAACAGCGCGAATTCCAGCGCAACCGGATTAGACCGGATTAAATCATCAGTGAGAAGAAGCACACCTGATCACATGACCAGAGCAGAAACACAGGAAGTACTGGGGGAATTCCGGCAGGTTTGTTCTAGAAATCCAGTGGCTTTCTCAGTCAATGCTGGATTTTCAGGAAACCTCAGTCCTGATGTGAGCTGGGGAACACACTGACCAGAACCACTGCAAACCAGCTTCCGACTGAGTCACACACACACTTCAGGACTGGAGTCATGCAACCGCATGCTCTCACCACAGAAATCATAACAGATGACAATCTCCATTAAACCCTGAGGGTGTGTGTGTGTGTGTGTGTGTGTGTGAGACCGTCTCTGATTCGGTCCATCGCTGAGAAATGACATTTAACGATTAAAATAGAGGAACAGAAGCAGCAAACAATGTTCACCGTGCACAATGGCAGAAAGTCAGACTAGGAAATGAAAAGAAGAAGACTGTGCATGTGTGTGTGTGTGTGTGTGTAGACTCAATAATAAAAGGTTCCTGCTGAAGAAACAAACCACATGATGATAGTGTGCGAGTTTCACCATATTTGGAAATGCCTTAGCTAACCGCACATGACTCCACGCTGACCTCCAGTCAGTCCGGCTGATCCGGATGAAGAGAAGCGGAATCAGATCCGCAGAACTACAGCAGGAACGCGGCTAATGAGTGTGTGTGAACCGCAGGGTAACTCAAGCCGGCCATTATGAGCTGATGATGATGATGATGATGATGATGATGATGATGAGGAAATCATATCCTCACTGTGTTCATGATGTTTCCGGGAATCCTTCAAGTCAAGTCACCTTTATTTGTACAGCAGTGATGTCATCAGCTCAGTTCTCATATCGTGTCAATGCGGGCGGTCAGCGATAGTTCAATATCTAGTGTCCCCAACTGAGGCCACCCAAACCCCATCAGTGACAGGAGAATAACCATCAGGAGAAACCATCAATCGCTCAGTTCTCCTCTGGCCAATCCACACACTTTTCGCACTTTCGGGACCCCCAGAGATCGGTTTTATTAGTAGGCCTCGCAGTTACGTAACAGAAATTATAAATGTATAATCTACCAAATAAAACTAAATTATGGCTCACCAGTAAAACTGTTCACTCACATCCGCTCCGCCATGAGCGTCGGAACCATTGTATGTGGGACAAGACCCACCCACTTTTTACAATCAATGATATTGGACCCACTCACGTTTATCGTCTCTAACATTCAGCACATGTCTGTTTGCCTACCCCTAATCGATAAACACTCATTATTAAACACACGTTAGACGCTTTATTTCCACTTTTCTAATATTTTCTTGATTTTTATTGAAAATAAATGCATTTCCGATTTGATATGTGTTGGGAAAACGGATAAGATTGAGTTCGGCGAACCGCGGGTCGATTTGTGTCAAAACTAGATGCCGCCCACATGAAAAAATACTATAGTATATTATAGTAAAATTACTCTAGTAAATACTGTAGTGTTTTTGAAACGTACTATAGTAAATATACTACAGTAAATTAACAAAGTGTAGTAAATACTATAATATACTACAATTTACTGTAGTATATTTACTATAGTATGGTTCAAAAACACTATAGTATTTCCTAGAGTAATTTTACTGTAATTTTACTATAATATACTGTAGTATTTTTTCATGTGGGCGTGCATCTTACCCCTACACTACTGCTGCTCTCAATGATATGACGATTTCCGTAATTTTGTCTTTCCGAACTATACGCTTAGCAAGCAAACCGGTATATTTGTACTTAATGTAATTGGCATCTACTCGAGTAAAAATTTTTAAGAGGACCCACCCACAGATTATAACAACAATGCTTCCGACGCCCATCCGCTCCGACATGATATTTCTCTGGAGGCTACTATTAGCCTGGATGCCAGCTGAACTTAGCCCCGCCCACAACATTTGAGCTCAGGGACTTCGGTCTGGACTTGATCGGTAGAGGAGTAATTATGCCAGAACAGAAACTGTTCGGACCAATGAAATCATGAGGACGGGCTTTAGACGATGATGGACAGATGATCAACAGAAACGTCATCATCACTTCATCAAAGCCGCTTGGGTTGAGTTTGTTCTAATCCTAAACGGAGAACTTGTTCGTATATGCGTTCACCTTTACTATCTCTCTCAGAAATGATGATGGTGTTAGTAAGTACTCTGTGTGTATCACACCGGCAAAGATCGTTTACACTCATCTTCTTCTTCTAATGTTACTTATTCCAGCGTGCGTGCACAGGGTTGACAAGTTTTTACAACAAAACCCGCTCAATTGCTACTCAAAACTAGCCAAAAACAAGCCCAATAGCTTTCTGGGGGGGTTCTTCGGGGAAAAAAAGGCATTTGGGGGGTAAAATATGTGTTATGTTGGCAGGGCTGCTGCTAAAATTCGCATTCCTGGGTCTTTATATCCCATAATTGGGGTCGCTTCAACCCGTGGGCTTGGCAACACAGTGCAGTTGAGTTCTGTTCACATTTGACAACTAATGTTATGCGTCGCTCCGTTGCTCTGATTGGTTGTAGGTCTATCCAATTGAGGTCTTTCCTGGTTTGGTTGAAACACACCCCATAATCACAGCCCAACAGAACAGATCAGACTCATATTCTGACTAGATGTCAGGCTAGGCTACTATACTTGTAGCATTAAGAAAATGTATTTAGTTTCATATTTGTGTTTAAATATTATAATGTTATTTTTTAATTTCATCTGATTATGAAAAGTCAACAGCATGAGAAAGAAAGGACACATCATAAGATGCGCAATAAATGATTTTGACTACTTCATTAAGTTTTGTTTCGTAGAAAGCCTTTCTTTAATGCTGCGTTCACACCAAACGTGAGTCTGGAGCGAGTGATTTCAACGTTAAGTTAAAAGAAAGACGCGGTGACGCATGTCTGGAGGTCCTGTGGCGCGATGGACGTTGCAATAATTACAATAGATCAACATTACAATAATCTACAGCTCATGAACATTACAATAATCTACAGCTCATGAACATTACAATAATCTACAGCTCATGAACATTACAATAATCTACAGCTCATCATCATTACAATAATCTACAGCTCATCAACATTACAATAATCTACAGCTCATCAACATTACAAAAATCTACAGCTCATCAACATTACAATAATCTACAGCTCATGAACATTACAATAATCTACAGCTCATGAACATTACAATAATCTACAGCTCATCAACATTACAATAATCTACAGCTCATCAACATTACAAAAATCTACAGCTCATCAACATTACAATAATCTACAGCTCATGAACATTACAATAATCTACAGCTCATCAACATTACAATAATCTACAGCTCATCAACATTACAATAATCTACAGCTCATCAACATTACAATAATCTACAGCTCATCAACATTACAATAATCTACAGCTCATCAACATTACAATAATCTACAGCTCATCAACATTACAATAATCTACAGCTCATCAACATTACAAAAATCTACAGCTCATCAATGACTCAACTCACTGTTCAGCATTTGGCATTGAGAGCATGAGCCGTAATTTAGAGATATTTGTAAGATGGTAGAATGCAGTTTTACAGATGCTAGAAACGTGGCTTTCAGACGAGAGATTGGTATCAAAGAGCTCACCCAGGTTCCTCACTGACCAGAGGACTGGACAGAGCATCAAGTGTTAGACAGTATTCTAGGTCACTACGTGCTGAGGGTTTTAGTCCAATAATTAGAAACTCCTGCAACTTAATTCCTGAAATTACTGGTCATCAATGTTTTATATCAGCTCTGCATTCCGTTAATCTTGTGAGTTGGTAAGTTTCTTCAGGGCGTGAAGAAATATAGAGCTGAGTATCATCAGCATAACAATGAAAACTAACGCCATGCTTCCTAATGATATCTCCCAGTGGTAGCATGTACAGGGTGAAGAGCAGCGGTCCTAGCACTGAGCCTTGTGGTACTCCATACTGAACTTGTGCTCGCTGGGACATCTCTTCATTTACTGCTACAAACTGATAACAGTCACATAGGTGTGACTTAAACCATGACAAAGCAATTCCACTAATACCAGCATCATTCTCGAGTCTATTCAGAAGAATGTTGTGGTCGATAGTATCAAATGCAGCGCTAAGATTGCGTAACACTAATAGAGAGATACAGCCACGATCGGATGATGAGAGTAAATCATGTGTAACTCTGATGAGAGCAGTCTCAGTGCTATGATACGCTCTAAATCCTGACTGCAAATCCTCACAGATGCCATTTCTTTCTAAAAAGGAACATAATTGTGAAGACACTGCCTTTTCTAGTGTTTCTGACAGAAAGGGTAGATTTGAGATTGGTCTATAATTGACTAATTCTGGAGGATCAAGTTGTGTTTTTTTAATAAGTGGTTTAATAATAGCCAACTTAAAAGTTTTCGGTACATATCCTAATGACAAAGATGAATGAATGATATTAAGAAGAGGATCTATGACCTCTGGTAGCATCTCTTTTAATAGCCTAGTCGGTACAGGGTCGAGCAAACATGTTGATGATTTTGATGATTTAACGAGTTTAGCCAATTCTTCTTCTCCTATAGCAGTGAATGTGTGTGTGTGTGTGTGTGTGAGAGTGTGTGTGTGAGTGAGTGAGTGTGTCTTCTCCTATAGCAGTGTATGGGCCCTATCTTGCACCCAGCGCAATTGACTTTGTACACCGACGCATGTGTCATTCCTATTTTGCACCCGCGCAAAGCGCACTTTTCCCTCCACAGAAGCACGTCGCTAAACTGGTGAATGAACTTGCGCTCCCTGGGCGGTTCAGCGCAAAAAAGGAGGCGTGTTCCGGTGCAAACAATCCCTGGTGCTATTTTGCTGTTCCATTAAACAATTGCGCCACTGACCAGAAAAAACCTAGTCTAAAGTCAGTGGCGCGTTGCGCGTTGTTCATTATGCTATTTTAAGGGCGCATGCTTGACCATAATGTATAGCGTGCACAACGCGCATACACTTTGCTCATGTAATCTACACAGATGCAACAGTTATTTTTGCAAATCATAAATTGTTACACTAAAAAATATTAACACATGAGATGACGGAAATCATTGTGGTGTGCCACGAAGATGTGAAAAAATAGGCATAAATCTAGCTTACAAATTATTCAGGCTAATTGTAGTCTAATAATTAAGGAGACCTGTTTGCCCAATAGTGGCAACTTCTGGCAAGACATATATGTATATAAGGACATCTAACAAATTGGTTTGTCCGTCAAGAACCAGGAAAAAAAATCAGTGAGGGTGGACGCAGCGATGTCCTCTGCTGGCGTCAGGTCCTGAGTAGAGGCAGATCCACCTCCCGTTACACGGCGTGCCCGATTGATGCTGGCAAGCTTGGACTTTCCCCGTCTTCTGATGTCATTGTAGCGCTTGCGGCACTGGTGCGACGTCCTGGGGATGCCAGCTGATGAAACAATTGTGGCTATTTCCTCCCACGCCTGTTTAACCAACGCTATTTTGGGTGGGTTTCTCCCATCCCCATACAACTTCACTTCTCTGTCTTTCACTGCTCTTACAAGAACATCAGTCTCCTCGGCTGTGAACCGCTCCTGGCGTGCGCCTGGTAAATACGCCATAATAATAGCAATCCATAATGGAACTTGCGCACCTGCTTTTAAAGGGAATGTTGGATGACGCTCTGATTGGTTTATTCACGTTACGCCCAAACCACACCTATGAATAATGAAGCTACTTCAGACCAACCCATTTTAGATTTGCGCCGGGCGCAAGAGCCATTTATCCCGCCGGGAAAATAGCAACAGCGCCGAGACCCGCCCACAAAGTTACTTGCGCTTCGCGCTTTGACACTTGCGTTTCAGATCGTTAAAATAGGGCCCAATGTGTGTGTGTGTGTGTCCTCTCCTATAGCAGTGTGTGTGTGTGTGTGTGTGTGTGTGTGAGAGAGAGAGAGAGAGAGTGTGTGTGTGTGTGTGTGTGTGTGTGTGTGTGTGTCTTCTCCTATAGCAGTGAATGAGTGTGTGTGTGTGGGTGAGAGAGAGAGAGAGAGAGAGAGAGAGAGAGAGTGAGCGTGTGTGTGTCTTCTCCTATAGCAGTGAATGAGTGTGTGTGTGTGAGTGTGTGTGTGTCTTCTCCTATAGCAGTGAATGAGTGTGTGTGTGTGTGTGTGTGAGTGTGTGTGTGTCTTCTCCTATAGCAGTGAATGAGTGTAATTTGATGCGATACTGTAGTCGACGGCTGCATAATGTTCTCTCTAATATTATCAACCTTGTAAGTAAAGAAGTTCATAAAGTCATTACTGCTGTGCTGTTTGGAAACATCAGAAGTTGAAGCTTTATTTTTGGTTAATTTAGCCACTGTATCGAATAAATACCTTGGGTTGTGTTTGTTTTCTTCCAAGAGAGACGAGAAATAAGCAGATCTAGCAGTTTTTACAGCCTTTCTGTATGCGATCATGTGCTCTTTCCACGAATTACGAAAGACCTCTAGCTTTGTTTTCTTCCAGCTGCGCTCCATTTTTCTGGCTGCTGTTTTAAGGGCCCGAGTGTGTGTGTGTGTGTGTGTGAGTGTGTGTGTGTGTGAGTGTGTATGTGTGTGTGTGTGTGTGTGTGTGTGTGCTCGTTGTACCACGGCGTTGGACTATTTTCTTTAATCTTCTTTAAGCGCAGAGGAGCAACTGTGTCTAAAGTGCTGGATAAGAGAGAGTCAATAGTTTCTGTTGCAACATCGAGTTCTTCTAAGCTATCTGGGATGCTGAGCAGATGATACTGATGAGGAAGATTATTTAAAAAGCAATCTTTAGTGATAGTCCTGCCATATTTGAAGCGAGGGGGCGGCTTTGCAACTTTAGCCAAATGAAGTGTACATGATACTAGGTAATGGTCTGAGAAGTCATCATTTATTCCATGTGACAATATTAGGTCTAAAGTATGATTATGGCGATGAGCGGCTCCTGACACGTGTTGCCTAACTCCAATAGAGTTTAGTGTGTCTTTAAATGCCAATCCCAATGCGTCTTTATCATTGTCTACATGGATATTAAAATCACCGACAATTAGTACTTTATCTACGGCCAAAACTCTGATAGCACATCCGTCTGTACGGTGGCCTGGTGGCACAAACGCCAAACGGGATTTATCTTTTACACTATATAACGTTACGTAAAGCACCAACATTTCAAAGGAATTATATATAGACTTCTGAGGAATACTGAGGATATTACTATAAACAACAGCAACCCCTCCCCTTTCCTTCAGTTCTTTAGGAATGTCCTGCAGTTTCTTCTATTTTAGATGGAAAGCGGAGCTGATTAAGCAGAATTCTGAGTGTATTTTCAGCCACAAATCATCCTTTACTCGCCCTCATGTTGAATGAACACATAATGGGGTTCAAACGACATGACATCATCTTAAAATAACACCAATGACACAGCTGACAAAACATGTTAACTAATATGTAAAAAATGTTCTGTGCTGATGTTTTCAGGACATTATTAAAGACCAGATAACTTGGAAGATCTTATCTTAGAGAAAAGCCCTCAGGGTATTTTGGCACTGTTAACAGGAAATGTAGAAATAGTAAGAAAAGCGAACCTACAAAAAACCCAGAAGAATCCCACATTGTTTGTCCCTAGTCCAGTGAGGCCTGTAGTGAATGATCATGAAACTGTTACTCAGCCTCGTGTTGTCTTCACTCTCTCGGTTTCTTTCTGACAGCTCAGATGAATTTCAGGGATTTTCTGCAGCACCTGCATATTTCCGTCATTAGGTCTGTTTACATGGGCAGAAACACAATCAAAGCTGTCTGGACACATTCTGAGTCTTCACTGGAAGTTCTTCTGTTGAGAAAAACAGTATTGACTGTGCAGTCTCAGGTTAGACAACCTAACAGAAACAAAAGCAAACTATTCGCTGAGTAATGACAAACAATCACAAATAATCCCTGACCATTTCCTGTGACTCAATGTACTCAGACATATTATGACCTAATATTGTGACCCGTCTCTGATGGACTCCTCTAGACCCCTGAAGGTGTGCTGTGGGATCTGGCATCAAGATGTTAGCAGCAGATCTTTTAAGTCCTGTAAGTTGCGAGGTGGACTGGACTTGTTTGTTCAGCTCATCCCACAGATGCTCGATTGGATTGAGATCTGGGGAATTTGGAGGCCAAGTCTTCGCTCCCCATGTGCATCAATGAGCCTTGGCCGCCCATGATCCTGTGGCCGGTTCTCCTTGGAGCACTTCTGATAGAGACTGGCCACTGCAGACTGGGAAAAGCCCACAAGAGCTGCAGTTCTGGAGATGCTCTGACCGTCACAATCTGGCTCTTGTCAAACTCGCTCTAATCCTCACTCTTGCCCATTTTTCCTGCTTCTAACACATCAACTCTGAGGACAACATGTTCACTTGCTGCCTAATATATCCCACCCACTAACAGATCATCAGTGTTACTCACCGGTCATAATGTTATGCCTGATTGGTGTTTATAATTTACACTGGGTATATAATTGAAAATATGTAAAAATATATAAAACATTTTTTTTTTTTTTTTACGGACAGACATACAGACCAAAAATAGTGCAGTAACGAACAATCTAGTAATCCAGAAGTGAAATAAAAATGTGTACATGTAAAGGTGTGTGTGTGTGTGTGTGTGTGATGGGTAGGTTTAGGGGCAGTGTGTGTGTGTGTGTGTGTGTGTGTGTGTGTATGTGTGTGATGGGTAGGTTTAGGGGCAGTGTGTGTGTGTGTGTGTGTGTGTGCGTGTGTTTGTGTGTGTGTGTATGTGTGTGATGGGTAGGTTTAGGGGCAGTGTGTGTGTGTGTGTGTGTGTGTGTTTGTGTGTGTGTGTGTGATGGGTAGGTTTAGGGGCAGTGTGTGTGTGTGTGTGTGTGTGTTTGTGTGTGTGTGTGTATGTGTGTGATGGGTAGATTTAGGGGCAGGGGCAGTGTGTGTGTTTGTGTGTGTGTGTGTGTGTGATGGGTAGGTTTAGGGGCAGGGGCAGTGTGTGTGTTTGTGTGTGTGTGTGTGTGTGATGGGTAGGTTTAGGGGCAGTGTGTGTGTGTGTGTGTGTGTGTGTGTGATGGGTAGGTTTAGGGGCAGTGTGTGTGTGTGTGTGTGTGTGTGTGTGAGGGGTAGGTTTAGGGGCAGTGTGTGTGTGTGTGTGTGTGTGTGATGGGTAGGTTTAGGGGCAGTGTGTGTGTGTGTGTGTGTGTGTGTGATGGGTAGGTTTAGGTGCAGTGTGTGTGTGTGTGTGTGTGTGTGTGATGGGTAGGTTTAGGTGCAGTGTGTGTGTGTGTGTGTGTGTGTGTGTGTGATGGGTATGTTTAGGTGCAGTGTGTGTGTGTGTGTGTGTGTGTGTGTGTGTGATGGGTAGGTTTAGGTGCAGTGTGTGTGTGTGTGTGTGTGTGTGTGTGTGATGGGTAGGTTTAGGTGCAGTGTGTGTGTGTGTGTGTGTGTGTGTGTGTGATGGGTAGGTTTAGGGGCAGTGTGTGTGTGTGTGTGTGTGTGTGTGTGATGGGTAGGTTTAGGGGCAGTGTGTGTGTGTGTGTGTCTGTGTGTGATGGGTAGGTTTAGGTGCA
>NC_137104.1:57032463-57042463 GCF_949357685.1 Gobio gobio
CTCACACACACTCACTCTTGAACTGTGGGAACATCGGCACCACGTTTCCAAGTGTTAGAGCGTCGAACTGATCTTCAGACGAGCTGTTCAGATCTGCAAACACACACCGGTCAAACACACACACCTTTACTCAGACGCTCACAGAACTTTATTTCTATTATAACATGTGTTTAGAGCACAGATGATTGACACACTCACTGGGCGGATACAGGAAGCCGTACGTGACGTTAGTGCTGTTGTACTGCTCACAGGTCGCGCTCTGATTGGCTGGAATCCTGACGTCCGCCCGGAGACAATCTGAGACGACCGGAGAACTTCCAGCCTACAGACACACAAGCAGATCTGCAGTTATTCTGCTGAAAACATGAGTCACCGTGTTGCTAGGGCGTTGCTATGCAACTGCTACTGTGTTGTGAATGGTTGCTAGGTCACTGCTACATGGTTGCTAAGGTGTTCTGGGTTGTTGCTGTTCCCTTTCAAGGGAACTCACACTGCGTCGAGAATAGTCAAGTCAAGTCAAGTCAACTTTATTTATATAGCGCTTTTAACAATGCATATTGTCTCAGAGCAGCTTTACAGTGTTAAACAGGAAAATAATGCAGCATAATTTTATTCAGCCGTATAGCCATTCCAGAGAAAACGGTGATGTCAGTAATTTAGTTTATATGGTTAATTTAGTTTAATAATTAGATTTATTTGGATATTTAGTTGAACATGTAGTGTCTCCAACTGAGCAACACAAGCCAGAGGAAACCCAAACCCCATCAGGAGCAGAATGGAGGAAAATAAACCTTGGAGAAACCAGACTCAGTCGGGGGGGCAGTTCTCCTCTGGCCAATTAACAAACAGCGTATGATTATTATTCTGGCAACTTTATAGGTCAGAGGTCATAATAGATCAGAATATTCGAAGGATCAGAGTCATCACGCCGGAGACGGGTTTATTGAGGATGCCGTGACGATGAGGCAGTTTCAGGAGGAGGATAATCACGGTCTCTCACACACTTCAGGGTCATGTGTTGGTCATGTGTCGGTCATGTGTTGGTCATGTGTTGGTCATGCGTTGGTCTTGCGTTGGTCATGAGTTGGTCATGTGTTGGTCATGTGTTGATCATGTGTTGGTCATGTGTTGGTCATGTGTTGGTCATGTGTTGGTCATGAGTTGGTCATGTGTTGGTCATGAGTTGTTCATGTGTTGGTCATGTGTTGGTCATGTGTTTGTCATGAGTTGGTCATGTGTTGGTCATGTGTTGGTCATGTGTTGGTCATGAGTTGTTCATGTGTTGGTCATGTGTTGGTCATGAGTTGGTCATGAGTTGGTCATGTGTTGGTCATGTGTTGGTCATGTGTTGGTCATGTGTTGGTCATGAGTTGTTCATGTCTTGGTCATGTGTTGGTCATGTGTTGGTCATGAGTTGGTCATGTGTTGGTCATGAGTTGGTCATGTGTTGGTCATGTGTTGGTCATGAGTTGTTCATGTGTTGGTCATGTGTTGGTCGTGTGTTGGTCATGTGTTGGTCATGAGTTGGTCAAGTGTTGGTCATGAGTTGTTCATGTGTTGGTCTTGTGTTGGTCATGTGTTGGTCTTGTGTTGGTCATGTGTTGGTCATGTGTTGGTCATGTGTTGGTAATGAGTTGGTCATGTGTTGGTCATGTGTTGGTCAGTTGGTCATGTGTTGGTCATGAGTTGGTCATGTGTTGGTCATGTGTTGGTCATGTGTTGATCATGTGTTGGTCGTGTGTTGGTCATGTGTTGGTCATGAGTTGGTCAAGTGTTGGTCATGAGTTGTTCATGTGTTGGTCTTGTGTTGGTCTTGTGTTGGTCATGTGTTGGTCATGTGTTGGTCATGTGTTGGTAATGAGTTGGTCATGTGTTGGTCATGTGTTGGTCAGTTGGTCGTGTGTTGGTCAGTTGGTCATGTGTTGATCATGTGTTGGTCATGTGTTGGTCATGTGTTGGTCATGTGTTGATCATGTGTTGGTCATGTGTTGGTCATGTGTTGGTCAGTTGGTCATGTGTTGGTCATGTGTTGGTCAGTTGGTCATGTGTTGGTCATGAGTTGGTCAGTTGGTCATGTGTTGGTCATGTGTTGGTCAGTTGGTCATGTGTTGGTCAGTTGGTCATGTGTTGGTCATGTGTTGGTCAGTTGGTCATGTGTTGGTCAGTTGTTCATGTGTTGGTCATGTGTTGGTCAGTTGGTCATATGTTGGTCATGTGCTGATCATGAGTTGGTCATGTGTTGGTCAGTTGGTCATGTGTTGGTCATGTGTTGATCATGTGTTGGTCATGTGTTGGTCATGTGTTGTCAGTTGGTCATGTGTTGGTCATGTGTTGGTCATGTGTTGGTCTTCTCTGGGCGCAGGTCCACCATCTGATCTGGATCCGGCCCGGATCCGGCTGACTGCAGTAAACCTCGGGATAAACAGAGAGACTATCATTAGCGTAGATGCCGTTCTTCTGATGATGTCACGAGTACATCAGGTGTTATGGGAAGTGTTCCCGGTTCCGGCTGACCTAGTTAATGCAGCCTAACAATCATTTCATTGAGAAATATAGAGGTCCCTCCCCAGCGGGTTCTAGTTCGGTTGCTCCGGTCATCCGCTTCAGGACTACTCGAGTGATGCTAGAGACCAGACTCGAGACAGTCCCTCCAGAAAAACGCCATTATGCTATTGCATGATTTAATGCATAATCAGCCAAAGTTCGCATATTTATGCGGGGGCCACATTTTTTTCAAATACGCTGCACTTTTGCAGCATAAATTGCCTATTTCCGCGTGCAAAATATGCGGGGCTGGCATGATTTCATAATCCCTGCATTTTCGTTGCAAAAAAGTCATATATATTAGCAGAAAGTTGAAAAATGTTTGTTTACTTCACACAAGAGCCGCCCATTTACCCCTGTTGCCATGGGAACGTTTTGAAGTGACGTAATTACCCGACGCGAACGTCATCGAAAAGCTGCAAACCCCGTGGATAAACCATAGATATCGCTGAAACCATAGATATCGCTGAAACCATAGATATCGCTGAAACCATAGCTGAAACCATAGATATCGCTGAAACCATAGATATCGCTGAAACCATAGCTGAAACCATAGATATCGCTGAAACCATAGATATCGCTGAAACCATAGATATCGCTGAAACCATAGATATCGCTGAAACCATAGATATCGCTGAAACCATAGCTGAAACCATAGATATCGCTGAAACTATAGATATCGCTGAAACTATAGATATCGCTGAAACCATAGATATCGCTGAAACTATAGATATCGCTGAAACCATAGATATCGCTGAAACTATAGATATCGCTGAAACTATAGATATCGCTGAAACTATAGATATCGCTGAAACCATAGATATCGCTGAAACCATAGATATCGCTGAAACCATAGCTGAAACCATAGATATCGCTGAAACTATAGATATCGCTGAAACTATAGATATCGCTGAAACCATAGATATCGCTGAAACTATAGATATCGCTGAAACTATAGATATCGCTGAAACCATAGATATCGCTGAAACTATAGATATCGCTGAAACTATAGATATCGCTGAAACCATAGATATCGCTGAAACCATAGATATCGCTGAAACCATAGATATCGCTGAAACCATAGATATCGCAGAAACCATAGATATCGCTGAAACCATAGATATCGCTGAAACCATAGATATCGCTGAAACCATAGAAAATCGCTGAAACCATAGATATCGCTGAAACCATGATGAAGTATGCAAATTCCCATTTGCCAACAAAAATACGTATTTCAGCAGTTTGACACGCGATCCCAATCATGAATCGACTCACTGATTCATAACGCTTCGAAGCTTCATGATGCCGTGTTTTGAAATCGGTCATCACTATATAAGTCGTTATTTAGGGTTTAGCACAAAAACTATTCTCGTCGCCGCTGTAGTGAGATGGACTTTGTAACTTTAGTCTTTAGTGTCTTTTAAAGCTACACTGTGTAACTTTTTTAGTCTATTCTTAGCTAAAAACACTTAGTTCTTTCAAAAATATATGTGCTCATTAATGTATATTTACTTCTTTCAAGTAATAAAGTATTCTCGTAAGTTTATAATATGCCATTGAAAATACATAAGGTAATGGGATCTAACGGTGGTCGCCATGTTGCCCCTCCATCTTGAAAGTACATTAGCCAAAGAGGGACATACCCGTAAATTCAAGCTTCGCCTTTCGCGTTTTAACCGGTTTTAACACTGTGCGCGTCAACTTGTTCAGACTTGTCTGGTGCATGCGCAGAGAGTTTTCATCTCAGCAGCTCCAGTAACAGAGTTATACGGAGTTTTCCTGGCTTGTTTATTCCTCAAAAGTCTGTTTTTCCTTGTGTGGTATTTCTGTGCGTTAATAACTCCGTAAGTAATAATAGTTATTGTCATTGTGGATGTGTTTCAGAGTGTGTCATCATGTTATTCAGTTGATGTCACATCAGAAGTATTTTTGTGTCAACATACAATAGCGTAATGCTCACCTATTTGAATAGTCATTCAGTTATTAACAATGTTTATTCGTTTATAAAAAATATTTGCTTGTAATGTATGTTGATGGAAATATGTATCAGGTCTGATCGGCATATTAACACTTGTTATACAGAGCTAAACCTGCGCACACACTTTTGTAACCCGACACCGCTTGTTAGCAGCAGCAGCGGCAGCTCCGCTCCTTTTAATGCAGCTGCATTTAGCGCCTATGGTACAATAAGCTCTGGTTTACGGTTACATTATACAAATGTAACTTATAAGTATAGTTATACATTTCTTAACTGTGTATATTCTGTCATGTCATTATCATGTATATTTACCATCCTAATTTGTTCTCTCACAGAAACCACATTTATGTACATATCCATGCAAACCTGTTTATGCCTTGCAATTGGATGACTGAATAAACATTACTATCATCAAAGTTCACTCTGGATTAGCTGCAGTTCTTCCTAGCCGAATAATTAGGCCAGTTGAGTTCCAACCATCCCACTGCGCACAGAATATCCCACAGGCACCGTGTCGAATGTGGACGAGGTCGAACTGGAAGCCATATTAATCTTGGACTAAATCGGCCACCGTAGGAGTTAAAACGAAATCGGAATTGAACAGAACAGAAACTAAAATTCACTGGATGGTCATATACAAGTTCACCACTAGATGGGGGAAAATATCACACAGTGTAGCTTTAAGGGTCTTGAGAGTGTAAAGTTGAGCCAATGGAGGCCTTTCAGAGCATCAGATTTACACTAAAATATCTTCATTTGTGTCTGAAGATGAACGGAGGTCTGACGGGTGTCCAACCACATGGGGGTCAGTCATTAATGACACAATTTACATTTTTGGCTGAAATAACCCTTTAAGAGATTGCACTTTGTGCATTGGAAGCACTCAAATGTCTGTTTTGTAAAGCTACCTCTGTAAAACAGGAAGTTATTTATTCATTTTTTCAGAAGTTGTAGCATATTCCTTTTGTAAAGCGACAGAACTTGTTTGACTCAATGTTTTGTAAATTTGTGCCATGTGTTTATTAAGGTCTTCAATAAAACAAGATGAGAACTTAAATATTTCCAGCACTTTCTGTGATGTAGTTCCCGCAAATTCATCGCATAAAATTGCATAAATATCCCGCATTTTCCATCGCATTTTTTTAAGAAAACGTGCCGCATAATCAAGGATTTTTGTCCGCAACAATCACAAAAAAAAGCTGCATTTTTCTGGAAGGACTGTCAAGAGGCTGGAAGTCTTTTCGGGGTAATACGGATCTGAGGACTGTCAATATCTTCAAGAAGGCTGTGTGAGGGCAGTCAACACCTCATTATACGGTGCCTATTTCCCTTCAGTTGCCCTCAGGGGGCCGTTCTGCCAACCTTGTGTGCTTCGGGGTGCAGCGGTCTCCAATGAGCTCGTATCTCAGTGTCCGCCCAGAGATGCTCGCTATCTCCGTGGAGGGTCCCAGAGCTACCGAAAAGGGTTACACTATTCAGTTTGGATCTCACCTGCCCAGAGTTGTGGGGTCCTGCCCACAGTAGTAGGCCTTGAGTAGGCTCTGGTCATGGAACAGGATCATTCCAAAGGAGGATGGGGGGTTGGGTCCCATTTTGGATCTGCCTTTCTGTACCTTTCAGTTGTGCAGCTCAAGTTCAAAATGCTCCCGTTGAGACAAATCGTGTTACATATCAGGTCCGAGCACTAGTTTGTCATGATAGATCTCAATGACACACACTGCCATGTATCCATCCTTCCTAAACACAGGAAGTTCCTGAGGTTTGCTCACGGGGGGCGAAGCATACCAATACCGGGTTTCTTCCTTTCGGAGCAAGATAGCTAGGCCAGTCACTCACAGGTCTGATGGCAGGGACACCCTTTGGCCTGCTGTACATGGGACCTTTGCAGTAGCGGCTCAAGACCAAGGGGTTTTACGGAGGGGCAACCCATTCCACATGATCATGGTTACGCACAGGTGCTTTGTACTTTGGTTATGTGGAAGGAGCCTTGGTTATTATCCCAGGTTTATGTGTTGGGAGCTTCTCGTCATCTTGTAATGCTTATGACGGATGCTTCCCTCATGGGCTGGGGAGTGATCATGAATGGTCGCTCAGCTCAGGGTCTGTGGAGGGGTCATCATCTCTCTTGGCACCTGGTGATGATGGATCAGGCTCTACATCCCTGGGCACCAAATTCAGTGAGCAGGACATCCTGTCGAGATGGGGACTGAGGCCCGGGGTACGGAGACTCCACTCCTGGTCATCGACTCAGGTCTCTCAACTGAGGTTGTTGAGACCATGCTTCACTCCAGAGCTCTCTGCACGAGGAAACCGGTGGAAATCATCAGCTGAATCCGGTTAGCTGCCCGTTTGGGGTAGTCCTGGAAGTTCAGCAGGATATATCAAAACCGAGGCGTTTTGATATACTTTGATGCTTAGTAATACTAGAGGTTTGAGTGTGTGTGAGTGTGTGATTGTGTGTGTATGCGAGTCACAGGGATTCCACTCCACTGGTTTGAGTCCTATATCACAAGTAGGTTCAAGGTTGCCCAGAGAGAGGAGGTATCCAAAGCACATCCGCCGACCACAGGGGTTCCTCAGGGCTCAGTGCTTGGACCTCTCCTCTTCTCCATCTACACTACTTCACTGGGACCCATCCTTCAGGCACATGGCTTCTCATACCACTGCTATGCTGATGACTCTCAGCTCTACCTTTCATTCCAACCAGACGACCCCACAGTACCTGCACGAATCTCCAGCTGTCTGGCGGACATCTCGGCATGGATGAAAAAACATCACCTGCAGCTCAACCTGGCAAAGACTGAACTGCTCGTCTTCCCGGCCAATCCGACAATACAACACGACTTCGCCATCCAGCTCGGCTCATCTCGGATCATCCCTTCAGGGTCGGTCAGAAACCTTGGTGTAATCTTTGACGACCAGCTGTCCTTCAAAGACCACATTTCAAAGACGGCTCGCTCATGCAGGTTTGCGCTCCACTACATCAGGAAGATCAGACCGTTCCTAACAGAACATGCAGCACAGCTTCTCGTCCAGGCCCTGGTCATTTCTATGCATTTCTATGCAATGCAAAACTCCAATAATGAAATGTTAAATAAAACAACTATTTTTATGCATAATCTACCTTTATATTTAATTTACCAATGTCTTGCTGCTGACCTTTGATGATGAAAATTGCTAGATTTATTGTTTTTATTGTTAAAACTTTGTTCTCTTGCATCCTATTCTACCCCCATATCCACAATGGAGCTGCTCCCTCTAGTGTTCATGAGGGAATCTGCATTTTTACCTCAGCCTGGGGCTTATTATTTCAATTTTGGTATGAAGAGGTCTTTACTGTTGCACAAAAATATAACTTTTTTGTTATAAAAACAAAACAAAAACAAGCCCAGCCCAGGTGAGAAAAAGTAATGCAAAAGTAACGTAATGCATTACTTTTCTTAAAAAGTAATTAAGTAACTCAATTAGTTACTTTTTAAGGGAGTAACGCAATATTGTAATGCATTACTTTTCAAAGTAACTTTCCCCAACACTGATCCAGAATGCAGCAGCATGTCTTATCTTCAACAAACCCAAACGGGCCAACGTCACACCTCTCTTCATCTCTCTGCACTGTCCTCATCTTAAAAATAAAATAAAAAAATAATTTTCCTCATTTTCCTTCTATTTTCCTCTACTTCTTCCCTGCCCTAGTGTATGATGCTTGTAAGTCGCTTTGGATAAAAGCGTCTGCTAAATGCATAAATGTAAATGTAAATGTGAGTGTGAGTGTGTGTGTTCTGACCGTTCTGTCCACAGTGAAGGAGCTCCAGACGGGTGTGTGTGTGTGTGTGCTGTAGGCCGTGATGAAGCCGTGTTGATTCAGCACACAGTATTCAGCCTCCGACTGCAGGACCCGCGGACGGCCAAACAACAAGTGCCTTCGCTCACTATCAGCCACTGCATATATAATAACAACACACAGATATTATAATGTTTACGGTTTCGTAAGTCATTAAACTGTAAAGCTAAAACATTGAGGGAAAAGAGTACGACGCCCATGTTTTGTTGACACAATTAATAATCCTCATTTCAAATGCAGTAAGAAGGCTAATTTTACATCATAATCAGTTCACACACACACATCTGAGTCAACGAGTCGTGCGGCTGAGCCTGAGCCGCGGAAACTTTCTGCTGAACTCTATCGGCTTCACGTAATCCACTCTTATCTCTTATCTCAGGCACGTACTGATCATACCAGGGTCACGGATCCTGGGAATCAAACCCACGAGCGACTGAAGAGGCGAAACACTTGAGATGCTGTGAGAGAGTGTGTGTGTGAACTTAACTCACCTTCAGGGTCAGTGAGATTCAAGCGCTGGTTGATGTCACTTCCACTCTGAAACACAGATCACATGATCACACTATTGCAACGACTGTAAACAATGAAGCCGCTTTGTCGTGTTTTTTATTTTCGGTTATTATATACACTCACCTAAAGGATTATTAGGAACATGTACCATGTAAAAATGTACCAGAGTACTATGCACGTGTTAGAAATGTCCATAGTCACTCCACACGGGGAAGTAGCACAGATATTTACCCTTGTAGATTTAAGAGTTCATTAGGGTTGAATTCTTTTGTATATACTAGTGCAATAGCCTGGAATGAGTTACCTTGTTGTATGAAGCAGATAAAAGTAGAAAGTGTTTTTAGAAAGGAAGTAAAAAAATGGCTTTCCTATTATTAATCAAAGGGGATGTAATGTGAGATTCTGAACTTGATGTTAATTGTTGTACATCTATGATCTGCTCTTCCATTTTGTAAACACAGAGGACCACAATGGAAATATGCCTTTGGCTTTTTTTGTGCTTTTATCCTCGGCAGTTGTTTTAAATGTTGTATGATACATTTTTGTAAAAAAAAATTAAATTCCTGTCCAATAAATCAAATTAAAAAAAAATACTAATACTGAGTTTGACCCCTTTGGCCTTCAGAACTGCCTTAATTCTACGTGGCATTGACTCAACAAGCTGCTGAAAGCATTCTTTAGAAATGTTGGCCATATTGATAGGAGAGCATCTGCAGTTGATGGAGATTTGTGGGATGCACATCCAGGGCACGAAGCTCCCGTTCCACCACATCCCAAAGATGCTCTATTGGGTTGAGATCTGGAGACTGTGGGGCCATTTTAGTCCAGTGAACTCATTGTCATGTTCAAGAAGCCAATTTGAAATGATTGGAGCTTTGTGACGGTGCATTATCCTGCTGGAAGTAGCCATCAGAGGATGGGGACATGGTGCTCATAAAGGGATGGACATGGGCAGAAACAATGCTCAGGTAGGCCGTGGCATTTAAACCATGCCCAATTGGCACTAAGGGGCCTAAAGTGTGCCAAGAAAACATCCCCCACACCATTACACCACCACTACCAGCCTGCACAGTGGGAACAAGGCATGATGGATCCATGTTCTCATTCTGTTTACGCCAAATTCTGAC
>NC_137104.1:57044963-57049963 GCF_949357685.1 Gobio gobio
CCGGAGCAGAACGTGAGAGACCCGGGATATCTGCAACACACACCCACACACACACACACACACACTTGTGATTATCATCAGTGTTGGGAACTGTCTGTCTGTTCTGCTCAGTTGATAGTCTAGTAGCCAGCCCATAGAGCCCCATTGTGAACCCGGAAATGTTGAGTACACCAAAGTTTTATTGCAGAAATGTGAAGTATGGGTCCCCAGCATACAGAAACTGCTGGATGCTAATTTGCATATGTTGAGCAATTTGCATAATTAGCATTATTAGCTTAATCGTCCATTTTGACCGCATATTTCGCACGGTATGGCCAATTTATACAATATGTGAGTGGTTTTAGATGTTTTAGAGGATGCTGATTTCATTTCTGGCACTTTCAGACTTCAAAATGGTAATTCTATAACAAATTTGGATACATTTAGTTATTGTTTTTATTAATTTCGGACACAATTTAGGTTATTTTCATGGTAAACACAATGATCTCACATTTCAGAATCACAAGAGCTCTTGCTCTTTGATGTGAATGTTGATAACCTACAACTGTTTACATTTCTTGAGTTCAGGTAATGTTTTTATGCAAATAAGCTGTTGCAGCTATCTGTTGTTGTAATAAGTATGTTATAAAGCAAGGGAGCATATAGTCTATAGTTTTAAAATTGAAATTCACCTTGCAAATATTTTTTTCTTATAATCGCCTTAATATTCGTACAAAAGTCAGTCATGGGATTTAATGTTGACATTTTAATGTTTTCATATTAAGATAAAAGGTGGACAGAGTTATAATGACAGTATTGTTCAATACATTGTAATTTTCTAGTCAGATCCATTTTGTGCATCCCATTAAAATTAGTTACCATTATTTTAAAACTTCGGATCCTTGTGGTTTGATAAGGAAAGGATTAAAAACAGTCAAAATTCAGTGTTATTGCTGCTTTCTGAAGATGTTGTGGAGGATTATTTAACCATTCGACTCTAGGGTAAAGTACTTTCAAAACAAAGAGAGATGGTTTGATCAGGTCAAAATGTCGGGAAAGAAGTGTCTGTTTGCACCATGCAGTGGCAAAGTTGGCGACTTTAAAATATTCCAAAGGAATCGCTACTATGCTAATTAAGAGCTCGGAGCTCGGAGACACAACCATACATGACTTTGCCAAACAATATTGCTACGGATGGTGCTTCATCAGATTCTGTGCTATGTCACAAATCTTGCTAGATCTCATACTTCTCGCTCTAGAAATGTGAGCAAACGCAAGTCAGACTCATGTCAGAGTCAGTCTGGAAAGCGAATCATTCGCTCTCAACTCTCTGCCTTTCAAAACAGTGCTTGTTCTGTGGTCTTATTTATGAAGAAAAAGACTGTAAAAATCCTACAAAGTGGAATCTAGTTAAAAAACATTAGACTTTAGAAAGGCCAGGCCTCAGTATCACTCCAAGTGTTACAATGCTTTCAGGAAGGTAACCAATTGACAGCTGCCTAGCTTTAGTCATAGACCACATGAGTGCAATCATCATCGAATTACATGATGTTTTTTAAACTAATTCTGGGAGTTTGTATTGGAAGCAAATGCTAGCCAACCTGTGTGATTTTTATGGTGATGCCATTATTGTACTGAAAGTTGAAGGATGCCAGACGATTGTTGGCTTTCGACAGTACATTGGTAAATCACTCAAATTAGTAGGATAAACTGGCCTCTCCAATGACGACGATGATGATGTCATCAAGGTTGTCAGAAAAGTGCGGGCAGAGGTTCAGAATATTCCATTGCCTCATGAATACGACCTTGGCAGCTTTAGGCATGAAAGTGTAATTCAAGTTGGAAAAATGGAATGGCACTGTTCTCAGCATAAATGCAACTGCAGACAATCAGGGTGACCAATCTGGTTCCATTCTGGCCATGCATGCTCTTTCGGGATGTGATACCACCTCATATCCTGTCGGGAAGGGGAAGGTGTCTGCACTCAAGGCCATGAGAGTCATACCTGTTAAGCTTCTCCACTGTATTAGAGAGGCAGAAGCCACAGATTTACAGACTACAACACAACGAGGGCTTTCTTTCTGGTTCTGTAAAATCAGAAGACCACTGTAACCTTGGATGCAGCCCGGTATGAAATTTACCGAAAGCGCAAAAGGCCCCCAACACTGAAGACACTACCTCCTACAGAGCGCAATATGCGCCTTCATGGAAGACGTGCCCACCTACAGGTGCTGCTATGGAAAGCAGCAGACCAGCCTGTGGATATCACCTTGTTTGGATGGAACAAGAAGATGGGCCTAAAGGAAGGAGAGGAACTTATGCCTACCCTGGATTCAAGTCCAGTTGCTCCTCCTGCTTTGTTAGATGTTGTCAGCTGTGGTTGCAAAGCCGGGTTGAAACCTTGCACATCAGCAAAGTACAGCTGTGCAGCTGCAGGTCTGGCCTGTACCAGTTGTTGTTCCTGCAAAGGCAATGATGGTATATGCTGCAACATACTTACACAACACCAAGAACGCAAAGAGAGGGATGAAGGGCCTGAAGAAGATGATGACAGAACAGACGAGGATGGTGAAGATGATGAGGCTGCCTTTTGTTCATTAATTGTGAGGCATAGCAGTTTGCCTGAAGGTGGTAGCCAGTGTGTGCTTTGTGTGGTGCGGAGGTGAGGCCCTCTTGGTTAGCCTTGTATCTGGCGGGCTGACCCGGGTTGCCCAGACGGAGTTTTAACTGGGTCCTCGTTGGATCTTGCGACTTGTGGACTAACCTGGACAGCCCTTATGCAATTCAGGCATGGCCCTTGCGACTTGCGGGCCTGTCTTGTATGGCATGTATATATTTTACATGTTTGGTGTGGTGCGGAGGGGAGACCCTCTTGGTTAGCCATGCGTCTGGCGGGCTGACCCGGGTTGCCCAGACTCAGTTTTAACTCTTGCGTCTAGCGGAGTTTTAACTGGGTCCTCATTGGATCTTGCGACTTGCGGACCAACCTGAGCAGCCCTTCTGTTGCCCAAGCAACTTGCAGGGCCTGTGTTGAATGGCATGGGTATAGTGTATATTTGTACATAGTTCGTTGATCAAACATGGTGATGGGCTTAGGTGATGTCATCTCATTGGGTGTCATAAAGAGCTACGCCATTAATATGTATCGTACAGTTGCAGGATCCAAGTTATGTCAAATACCCGCATTGCTTTTTCCTCCAGAAATGCATAACATTTAGTCTAACAAAGATTCAAAAAGCAATTTTGAACCCTCAAAAGTGTCAGGAGGGGATTCAGCATCACTACACCCTGAAAACAATGCTTCAACATTCACAAGAGCACTCATGATTCTGAAATGTAAGATTATTTTGTTTACCATTAATATAACCTAAAATTATGCCTGAAAGTAATCAAAATTTGCCTAAATAAATCAAAATATGTAATAAAATTAGCTCTTTGAAATCTGAAAGTGCCAGAAATGAAATCAGCATCCTCTAAAACATCTAAAACCACTCCCATATTGTATAAATTGGCCATACAGTGCAAAATATGTGGTCAAAATGGACGATTAAGCTAATAATGCTAATTATGTTAATTATGCAAATTGCTCAACATATGCAAATTAGCATCTGGCAGTTTCTGTATGTTGGGGACCCATACTTCACATTTCTGCAATAAAACTTTGGTGTACTCAACATTTCCGGGTTCACCTAGTTGGCTACTAGACTATGATGTCGCACCTCTCGAAGAGCCAGCGCGGGTTCACCAGGACGCTCACGTCTTCGATGCGTCTGTTGTTGGCGTAATGGAAGCGTTTGGGCAGAAGCTGTTTCAGATACGGCTTGATCTGCTGCTGCGGCCGCTTACACTGAACACAACACACACACATCATCAACACACACACACACACACACACACACACACACACACACACACACACACACACACACACACACACACACACACACACACACACACACACACACACACACACACCATCATCAACGGCTTGATCTGCTGCTGCGGCCGCTTACACTGAACACAACACACACACACATCATCAACACACACACACACACACACACACACACACCATCATCAACGGCTTGATCTGCTGCTGCGTCCGCTTACACTGAACACAACACACACACACACACACACACACATCATCAACACACACACACACACACACACACCATCATCAACGGCTTGATCTGCTGCTGCGGCCGCTTACACTGAACACAACACACACACACACACACACACACACACACACACCATCATCAACGGCTTGATCTGCTGCTGCGGCCGCTTACACTGAACACAACACACACACACACACACACACACACACACACCATCATCAACGGCTTGATCTGCTGCTGCGGCCGCTTACACTGAACACAACACACACACATCATCAACACACACTCTCACACACACACACACCATCATCAACGGCTTGATCTGCTGCGGCCGCTTACACTGAACACAACACACACACACATCATCAACACACACACACACACACACACACACACCATCATCAACGGCTTGATCTGCTGCTGCGTCCGCTTACACTGAACACAACACACACACACACACACACAATCATCAACGGCTTGATCTGCTGCTGCGGCCGCTTACACTGAACACAACACACACACACACACACACATCATCAACACACACACACACACACACACACCATCATCAACGGCTTGATCTGCTGCTGCGGCCGCTTACACTGAACACAACACACACACACACACACACACACACACACACCATCATCAACGGCTTGATCTGCTGCTGCGGCCGCTTACACTGAACACAACACACACACATCATCAACACACACTCTCACACACACACACACACACACACCATCATCAACGGCTTGATCTGCTGCGGCCGCTTACACTGAACACAACACACACACACACACACACCATCATCAACGGCTTGATCTGCTGCTGCGGCCGCTTACACTGAACACAACACACACACACACACACACACACACCATCATCAACGGCTTG
>NC_137104.1:57057463-57059963 GCF_949357685.1 Gobio gobio
TTCACAGAAGTGCAAGTTACCTTTGCCAAGGGCACTGACACAACCCCATACCATGACAGACCCTGGCTTCTGGACGTGTTGCTGGTAACAGTCTGGATGATCCTTTTCTTCTTTGGTCCGGAGCACAAGGCGTCCATTCCTCCCAAAAAATACCTGAAATACTGCTTCATCTGAGCACAGTACACGTTTCCACTGTGTGATGGTCCATCCCAGATGCCTCGAGCCCAGAGAAGTCGACGGCGCTTCTGGACACTGTTAACATAGGGCTTCCTTTTGGCACAGTACAGTTTTAACTGGCATTTGTGGATGTAACTACGTATTGTGGTACTTGACAAAGGTTTGCCAAAGTAGTCCTGAGCCCATGTGGTGATATGGCTTCTAGATGAATGACGATTCTTGATGCAGTGCCGCCTGAGGGATCGGAGATCACGGTTGTTCAGCTTAGGCTTGCGCCCTTGTCCTTTACGCACTGAAATTCCTCCAGATTCCTTGAATCTTTTAATTATGTTATGCACTGTTGAATGTGAAATATCCAAATCTCTTCCTATCTTTCTTTGAGGAACATTGTTTTTAAACATTTCAATAATTTTCTCACGTATTTGTTGGCAAACTGGCGATCCTCTGCCCATCTTTGCTCCTAAAGGATTAGATCTTTCTTGGATGCTGCTTTTGTACCAAATCATAATTGTTGACATCACCTGTTGACATCACCTGTTTCAAATCACATCATTATTTAACCATTTTACCTCATTACTAGCCCTAAATTGCTCCTGTCCCAACTTTTTTTGAAATGTGTTGCAGGTCTGAATGACAGGAAAGGATGCATATTTACAAATGACATGAAGTTGACCAGACAAAACATGAAATATTTTGTGTTCATATTGTCTGCAATGAAATACAAGTCAAAGTAAATTTAGAAATCACTTCTTTTTTTTTTATTTGCGTTTTCCATACTGTCCCAACTTTTTCTGATTTGGGGTTGTATAAATTGTGAATCAATACATAGTAGGGTGGCCATACGTCCGGATTTTAAGCCCCCTGTCCGGCGTAGCCTCAAGCCGGACACTCATTTGTCCTCCTTTTTGGACTTGCGCTGTAAAGTTGCTAAAAAAAACATAGATATCCATAATAAAGGCTAAATGTCTTGCGGCGGAGTCTCTAACGTCATCAGCGGCGGCCATCTTGTCACAGGCGGCCATCTTGTCACAGGCGAGCTTTCTGGCAGGGCTCCTGATGTAAGGCGTGTGATCTGAACACTAATACTCTCATATCACTGAAATCTGGACGGATTTACACATGCTTTGGTTTCTTACAAACATTATTAACGTGACTATAATTCTGGATGCTTGAACAAATTATGAATAATTATTTATAAGTATGCTGTGTCATAACTACATCTCTGACGTTTATAACAAACCAAACAGTTTGAAAATCGGTAGAAAAATGAGCAAGTTATGGTTATGTAAAAAGTACACGCACCATTAAAACACAATGAGTGAGCGAGCTGAGTGAGACAAAATGGCCGCCAGGTGTGGACGTCCACCTCCATTGGCCAGCAGCGGACGAGACATCTAGCCTTTATTATGCATATCTATGCTCCAAACCATCATAAAGCAGCGATGAGAGGAAGTAGTTTGCTGAATCATTTGTCAAACACTCGTCTCGTGAGAAGTGTGTTAATAAATGAATTTCTTCACATATAAACTGATTTGGTCATTTTGAGGACACGTGTGAAAAAGTGTAGCCTACACTTCTTAAACCCTAACCAAATAATCAAGTTAAACCCAGTAAACTTGAGATTGTGACATTAGAACAAAACATATTAATGAATAGACCCAGATAGATTTCAGCCTAATAGGAATCGCCCATTTCACATGTGTTTTGTGTATTTTCAACATACTGTATTTGTATTTTAAAAACATTTCCATGTATTTGTGCCCATCTCTGGCTGAAATACGGCCCACAAACAAACATCTAATGCAAAGAGTGTTTCCACTTTGAGTGGAGTGTGTTATCTTGGCCTCATCTGCAGATGTTTGTCCTTGTTTTAAACACAAACTCACTTAAGACTCAATATCGCCAGTCATTTTGCTTCTTAAGTAAATAATTGTATCTTGATGTAAGAGTGTTTGGATGTTTGTGGAGGAAAGAGCATCAGGCACTTTATGCAGCTCGTGGGAGGAAGCCGGACTACGCCCTGAGATCAGGAGATAAAGGAGATGAGCTGACGATCTGAGGGTCTGACCTGATCCCCGTGTTTATACAGTCAGGACCAATCTGACGCACAGGACTGCCGTTACGCATGTGTGTGTGAGACACAAACTAACCCGTCGTAATTCATGAAGATATCTGGAAAACTCCCGTTTATGGGCACATCAGATCCCGGCCAGAAGAACGTTCCGGCTTTCAGCCCCTGATACATGACCGTATTCCAGATCTGAGGGAAGAGGGCAGAGGTCAGGACAGGTGTGTGTGTGTGTGTGTGTGTGTGTGAGTGTGA
>NC_137104.1:57067463-57079963 GCF_949357685.1 Gobio gobio
AGTATATAAAAGTATACGTTTAAGTTTACTATAAGTGTAACAGTTAAAACTTTTACTTGCACAACTACATTTCTCATATGTCCTGCATCTGTACTACAAGTGAACTTATGAGTATACTAGTAGTTTACTATTTTAATACAAGTAGTAATTTTTTAATTTATGAAAGTACACTTTGAAGTGTAAACTAGTTTATACGGCAAGTAAAGTGAACAACTATTTATATATTATTTTTGTATTATTATTTTTTTGCAGTATTCTACTATGTTCAAATGTAGATATACATTATTTATACTTGAACTCTACCTTTAACTGTACTTTAACTCATTTTAAAAACATTATTCTAGCTTCATGTATCATTTCTCAACACTTGAATGTGGGAAAGTTTCATAAAGAAAAAACTAAAAAAGACTACGCCTGGATCATATTCAGAGCGATGCTCACACACAGACGATCGAGTCCATCAACGCCTCAGAGCTTCAGTCGTTTCCTCTTCATCGGGTCATCAGTTCATTCAGTAACTTTGGGCAGATTTGACTTATGTAATGTTTGATGATCGTGTTATTGTACATTTGCGTGAGCAATCTTTTCTTCCACTTGTTTCTGCTTCTTCTTCTCCAGTGTTTTGATCTGGAGATGCTGTACTAGAGGATAATTCAGTCGATGGAGTGGAGCAGACTTTAAGACTCACCCTTACAGAGGCTGTTGTAGTTGGTGCAGCAGTCTCCAGCGCTCATACAGTCCTCAGAACAGTGGCACTTACTGACCGACAGACGCTTCTCTCCACAGCGCAGCGGCGTACAGTCCCAGCTCTGAGCTGAAACACACACACACACCACGTCACAGACACTCATCTGACCTCAGTACAGTCCCAGCTCTGAGCTGAAACAACACACACACACACACACACACACACACACACACACACACACACACACACACACACACACACACACACACACACACACACACACACACACACACACACACACACACACACACACACACACACACACACACAGTTAGACTGCAGTATCAGTGTGAGGCGGTCACTCACCGGGCAGGAGACAGATGTCCTGGTAGTCATAGCAACAGCTGCCCGTGTCCACACACTGCCTGTCACAGCGGCAGGAGGCGGGATCCGCATCGAATGGCTCGTAGCAGCGATTCCTGCAGGACACAGACACGCCTGACACGCCTGACACACACACACACACACACACACACACACACACATCTGAACTCTGCTGCACAACCATGGTCATCTTCAAAAAGAGAAGTTTCTGTAATACGGCCTCAGGTCAACACAACATTTAAGAAAAAATATTCTAATTATATAATGTAAAATATTGATGAAAACCATTTTTTCCATTAAATTATGACACTGAAATGCATTTATTATTGTTTAATTGTTGTATTTTTGCTAAATAATGCAACATTTTTCTAGCAAAAAAGTGCTAATAATATAATTTTCTGGCTATAAGCCAAATATAATGTGTAACGTCTGTCTTGTAATTGTGTTGGTTTCTCACCTTTATTCCTGCAGTCCTGCAGCTGGAGACCGAGACCCAAACCCAATCCCAGAATGATCACCAGCACACACACCGCCAACAGCACTGACAACTACACACACACACACACACATAGATTAAAATATCACAGGCTTCACATTCAGTTCTGACTACAACCCCAAATCAGAAAAAGTTGGGACAGTATGGAAAACGTAAATAAATAAAAAAAGAAGTGATTTCTAAATTTACTTTGACTTGTATTTCATTGCAGACAATACGAACACAAAATATTTCATGTTTTGTCTGGTCAACTTCATGTCATTTGTAAATATGCATCCTTTCCTGTCATTCAGACCTGCAACACATTTCAAAAAAAGTTGGGACAGGAGCAATTTAGGGCTAGTAATGAGGTAAAATGGTTAAATAATGATGTGATTTGAAACAGGTGATGTCAACAGGTGATTGTAATTATGATTTGGTACAAAAGCAGCATCCAAGAAAGGTCTAATCCTTTAGGAGCAAAGATGGGCCGAGGATCGCCAGTTTGCCAACAAATACGTGAGAAAATTATTGAAATGTTTAAAAACAATGTTCCTCAAAGAAAGATAGGAAGAGATTTGGATATTTCACATTCAACAGTGCATAACATAATTAAAAGATTCAAGGAATCTGGAGGAATTTCAGTGCGTAAAGGACAAGGGCGCAAGCCTAAGCTGAACAACCGTGATCTCTGATCCCTCAGGCGACACTGCATCAAGAATCATCATTCATCTAGAAGCCATATCACCACATGGGCTCAGGACTACTTTGGCAAACCTTTGTCAAGTACCACAATACGTAGTTACATCCACAAATGCCAGTTAAACTGTACTGTGCCAAAAGGAAGCCCTATGTTAACAGTGTCCAGAAGCGCCGTCGACTTCTCTGGGCTCGGAGGCATCTGGGATGGACCATCACACAGTGGAAACGTGTACTGTGCTCAGATGAAGCAGTATTTCAGGTATTTTTTGGGAGGAATGGACGCCGTGTGCTCCGGACCAAAGAAGAAAAGGATCATCCAGACTGTTACCAGCAACAAGTCCAAAAGCCAGGGTCTGTCATGGTATGGGGTTGTGTCAGTGCCCTTGGCAAAGGTAACTTGCACTTCTGTGAAGGCTCCATTAATGCTGAAAAGTACATAGCGATTTTAGAGCATAATATGCTGCCTTCAAGAAGACATCTTTTCCAGGGACGTCCATGCATATTTCAACAAGACAATGCAAAACCACATTCTGCACACATTCTGCAGTCCTGGCTGCGGAGGAAGAGGGTTCGGGTACTTGACTGGCCTGTCTCAGTCCCGACCTGTCTCCAATAGAGAATGTGGACAACGAAGAGCCCGAACTGTTGCCCACCTTAAGACTTGTTTGCAGGAAGAATGGGACAAAATTACACCTGAAACACTTCATCACTTGGTGTCTTCAGTCCCTAAACGTCTTTTAAGTGTTGTGAAAAGGAATGGCAACATTACAAAGTGGTAAATGCTTTACTGTCCCAACTTTTTTTGAAATGTGTTGCAGGTCTGAATGACAGGAAAGGATGCATATTTACAAATGACATGAAGTTGACCAGACAAAACATCCAGCCCAATGAAGTTGACCAGCCCCTCCACATCCCAGAGTTCAGGTGTTCAGCCCCTTCATGACCACAGGTGTGTAACTCAGCGCATGCTGAGGGTCACAGAGAGGGGTCAGCGCATGCTGAGGGTCACAGAGCGGGGTCAGCGCATGCTGAGGGTCACAGAGAGGGGTCAGCGTATGCTGAGGGTCACAGAGCAGGGTCAGCGCATGCTTAGGGTCACAGAGTGGGGTCAGTGCATGCTGAGGGTCACAGAGCGGGGTCAGCGCATGCTGAGGGTCACAGAAGTGGCCAACTTTCTGCAGAGTCAAGAGCTCCAGACCTCCAAACTTCTGTGGCCTTCAGATGAGCTCAAGAACAGTGTGTAGAGCTTCATGGAATGGGTTTCCTTGGCCGAGCAGCTCATCCAAGCCTTACATCACCAAGTGCAATGCAAAGCGTGGGATGCAGTGGGGTAAAGCGCGTCGCCACTGGACTCTCGAGCAGTGGAGACGTGTTCTCTGAGTGACCAATCACGCTTCTCTGTCTGACAATCCCATGGACGAGTCTGGGTTTGGCGGTTGCCAGGATTATGGGGTTTTTCAGGGGTTAGTTCCAGTGAAAGGAACTCTTAATGCTTCACCAAGACATTTTGGACAATTTCATGCTCCCAACTTTGTGGGACCAGTTTGTGGACGGCCCCTTCCTGTCCCAGCATGACTGCTCCAGTGCTCAAAGCGTCTCCATAAAGACATAGATGAGGAGTTTGGTGTGGAGGAACTGGAGTCCTGACCTCAACCCGATAGAACACCTTTGGGATGAATTAGAGCGGAGACTGAGAGCCAGGCCTTCTCGTCCAACATCACAAATGAAGAATCCCCATAAACACACTCCTAAACCTTGAGGAAAGAAGAGCTGGAGCTGTTAGAGCTGCGACTCCATATTAAACCCTACGGATTGAGAATGGGAAGGCGTTAAAGCTCATGTGCAGGTGAAGGTGCGGCACAACACTTTAGGGATATCGTGTAGAATCTGAGACTGATTGATTGTCCCTTGGCTAGTTCTTTAATACAGTGGCTGTGTTTATTCAACTGATGTTAAAAAGTAACTTGTTCCCCACAAAACTGCATGCATTAAAGGGTTAGTTCACCCAAAAATGAAAATTCTGTCATTAATTACTCACCCTCATGTCGTTGGACACCCGTAAGTCCTCCGTTCATCTTCAGACACAAATGAATATATTTTAGTTGAAAGCTGATGCTGAGAAAGGCTTCAGATAGGCCTCCATTGGTATTCAGTACATTGACACTTCCAAGATCCATGAAAGGCACTTAAAACGTCGTTACAAAGTCTATCTCACCACAGTGACTCTACAATAATCTTACGATGCGACGACAATAGTTTTTGTGCGAAAAAAAAATCAAAATAACACCTTTATCCAACTTGTTCTCGACTTCCGTGTATGCCTCCACGACGCATGCGCGAGAATATGACGCAGATCCGGCGTTCGGACACATGACCCAGAAGCGATTTGTTTACGAGCAGAGGAAGACGCGCGTGTCTAAGCTGTTGGATTCTACATTGATCGTGCTTTAGGTCTCGGCGTAGTGCTCAAAATGGGGCTTAAGTGTGTATTTCATGGATTCCCGAACACCGGCGCTACGTCATATTCTCGCGCATGCGTCATGGAGGCATACACGGAAGTCGAGAACAAGTTGGATAAAGGTGTTATTTTGATTTTTTTTTGCGCACAAAAACTATTGTCGTCTCATCGTAAGATTATTGTAGAGTCACTGTGGTGAGATGGACTTTGTAATGACGTTTTAAGTGCCTTTCATGGATCTTGGAAGTGTCAATGTACTGAATGCCAATGGAGGCCTATTTGAAGCCTTTCTCAGCATCAGCTTTCAACTAAAATATCTTCATTTGTGTTCCGAATATGAACGGAGGACTTACGGGTGTCCAACGACATGAGGGTGAGTAATTAATGACAGAATTTTCATTTTTGGGTGAACTAACCCTTTAAGTTAAAGAACATTTTTTTGGCTGTGCAGATGAATATGATTATCCTCCTGTTCATAAAACATTAACTAACCAATGACACACACGCTTGTCCTTGAGAACGGACAATTACATTTCAAAATTTGATAATATACCACATAATAATAACATTCTTCTGTTTATCACACACACACACACACACACACACACACACACACACACACACACACACACACACACACACACACACACACACACACACACACACACACACACACACACACACACACACACACACACACACACACACACACACACACACACACACACACACACACACACACACACACACACACACACACACACACAGGTTTATGTGTCCATAAAACTGAAATGGTGCAGTAAAAGGGTTCAGACTTTGCAGTTCCACACAACACGCCGGAGAATCTGAGCGCAAAACACAAATATTTCAACATTCTTACACCAAAACACATTTACTGGAGAAGCAAAATGACTGAAGATATGAAGACTTGCTTTATCAGAAATTGATCAAAATTGCGTTTTGAACAAGAGCAAAAATCTGACAAAGAGGTCAGAGAAATAAACGTAATTCAAGGCAAAAGTCTTCATACACACAGTAATGAACACGTCTCACACACATTAAACAAAGATTCCGTTTGGCGTGATTGATCATCCTCATGGAAGCACTCAGATAATGATGGGATCTCATGGGATTGATTCCCAATAATGCACTGTAAAAAAAATCCCCCTGAAATTTACGGTAAAAAAACGGCAGCTGTGGTTGGCAGAACTTTACCGTAAAAAATACGGCAGTGATGTTTAGGTTTTTAGGGACAGCACCATATAATTTAAAGGTTTATAATGTAATAATTACGGTTAAAATTTTTATTATTTTACAGTTCAAAACCGTATAATTTAAAGGTTTATATTGTAATGATTATGTTTACACTGTAAACAATTTACAGTAAAAAAAACATATTTCATTAACTGAAATAATGTTAAATTACCAACCTATTGAAATACTAATATCTGTTATGTACCTTTGATATATACAGACAACCACCAATCACAGTGGAGATGAGAATCACGTGATGAATCAAAGCTCATCACAAGCAGCTTTTAAGAGGACAATACTAATATATAGAAGAGCTCAGAGTCATTCACACACACACACACACACACACACACACACACACACACACACACACACACACACACACACACACACACACACACACACACACACACACACACACACACACACACACACACACACACACACACACACACACACACACACACACACACACACACACACACACACACACACACACACACACACACACACACACACACACACACTAAACACCATCATGGTAACACACATGAAATTAAAAAAATGCAATAAACATTAATTTAACAACATCAGATGTAACATAAAACCCTAATGTACATAACTGATTAGAAAAAACAAAGAAACAAAGTTATTGCAATGAAAATACATCAAATGCGAAGGGTCACGCAGGGAATTCTGGGAATGTCAATTTACGGGTTTTCACTGTAAATTACACAATGACTTAACTGTATGACTTAACAATGACTTAACAAAAACTGTAAATTTAACGGTATTTTACTGTAAAATTAAATTAAATGTAAGGTTAGATCTATTACAGGTATTCACCGTATATAGTACGGAAACTTTCTGTTAATCAATTAACTGTTTTTCACCGTAGTTTTTTTTTTACAGTAAAATACCGTTAAAATCACAATCATTTTTTACAGTGTGAGCAGAAAAGAGCCTGAACTCACCAGGAGAACTTTCTTCTTCCTCTTGTCCATCGTGACGTCCAGAAGAGACTGAGCAGACTCTCACACACACCGCAGACCTTGATCAGGTGTGTGTGTGTGAGACCTCTGTACTGTGTGTTTGTGAACAACACACACAGACACACACACACACACACACACACACACACACACACACACACACACACACACACACACACACACACACACACACACACACACACACACACACACACACACACACACACACACACACACACACACACACACACACACACACACACACACACACACACACACACACACACACACACACACACACACACAAATTACTAAAGAGTAGTCTGGTTTCTCCACTGATGGTTTTTTCCCTGATGGAGTTTGGTCTCCTGCCACCATCGCCTCTGGCTCTTTGGCTCTTTGGTTTTCTCAGTTGGAGACACTAAATATTCAACTAAATTACTTTCTATTAAATTTCTATTGCATTATTTTCTTGTTTAACGCGGTGAAGCTGCTCTGAAACATCTGCATTGTAAAAAGAGCTATATAAATAAAAATGACAACTTTTTTTACTAAAATCTTTTGTAATCATCATAAATAAGATCCTTTAACCGCTCAAAACTCACGGAGCTTTGGTTTTCTAGCAGTTATTTTGTCAAATATATATATTTAGTGCAGTATTTTAACCTCAGGTCTGTGGGTTTAACGGCGACGGGTTCATGGAAACACTCCTCAATGAACACACTCCACATTCAAGAGTGTAAAGGAAGCAAAGGTTATTGGAGTTTCATTTGTTAACTTTACTGGCAGTTTTCTGAGCAAAGATTATTTAAAAGTAAATTCTGTGTGTTCAGTGTATGAGAAAAGAATGAAGGAGTGTATAAAGGAAAGAGAAAAAGCAACTGCAGCACGACAGAGTTCAGATTGTGTGTGTGTGTGAGTGTGTGTGTGAGTGTGTGTGTGTGTTATGAGCTGAAACTGGAGAAACAGAGTTAATATTTCACTGCTGATTGTCAGACGCATTATCTGTGCATTATTCTGATCATAAAAGAGCAGAGAGAGAAACACACACACACACACACACACACACACACACACACACACACACACACACACACACACACACACACACACACACACACACACACACACACACACACACACACACACACACACACACACACACACACACACACACACACACACACCCCCCCCAATAAAGACAAAGACACACACACAAACACACACACACACACACACACACACACACACACACACACACACACACACACACACACACACACACACACACACACACACACACACACACACACACACACACACACACACACACACACACACACACACACACACCCCAATAAAGACAAAGACACACACACACTCAGATCAGATGATAAGAGTAAATCATGTGTAACTCTGATGAGAGCAGTCTCAGTGCTATGATACGCTCTAAATCCTGACTGGAAATCCTCACAGATGCCATTTCTTTCTAAAAAGGAGCATAATTGTGAAGACACTGCCTTTTCTAGTGTTTCTGACAGAAAGGGTAGATTTGAGATTGGTCTATAATTGACTAATTCTGGAGGATCAAGTCGCGTTTTTTTAATAAGTGGTTTAATAATAGCCAACTTAAAAGTTTTCAGTACATATCCTAATGACAAAGATGAATGAATGATATTAAGAAGAGGATCCGACTAGGCTATTAAAAGAGATGCTACCAGAGGTCATAGATCCTCTTCTTAATATCATTCATTCATCTTTGTCATTAGGATATGTACCGAAAACTTTTAAGTTGGCTATTATTAAACCAGTGAGTTACACATGATTTACTCTTATCATCCGATCGTGGCTGTATCGCTCTATTAGTGTTACTCCATCTTAGCGCTGCATTTGATACTATCCACCACAACATTCTTCTGAATAGACTCGAGAATGATGCTGGCATTAGTGGAATTGCTTTGTCATGGTTTAAATCACACCTATGCGACCGTTATCAGTTTGTAGCAGTAAATGAAGAGATGTCCCAGCGAGCAAAGCACTAAATGGTTTATCTCCAGTACTTGAGCGAGCTCTTAACACATTATCCTCCATCACGTCTACTGCGCTCTCTAAACTCTGGCCAGTTGATCATACCGAGAATATCCAAATCAACTGCAGGCGCTCGATCCTTTTCCTATTTAGCTCCTAAACTCTAGAACTCATCCTAACATTGTTGGGGAAGCAGACACACTCTGTCAGTTTAAATCTAGACTAAAAACACATCTCTTTACTGTGGCATACACATAAAACACTTTCTCAATGAAATGATTGTTAGGCTGCATTAACTAGTTCAGCCGGAACCGGGAACACTTCCCATAACACCTGATGTACTCGTGACATCATCAGAAGAACGGCATCTACGCTAATGCTAGTCTCTCTGTTTATCCCAAGGTTTACTGCAGTCAGCCGGATCCAGATGGTGGACCTGCGCCCAGAGAAGACCAACACATGACCAACTGACCAACACATGACCAACACATGACCAACACATGACCAACACATGATCAACACATGACCAACACATGACCAACTGACCAACACATGACCAACACATGACCAACTGACCAACACATGACCAACACATGACCAACTGACCAACACATGACCAACACATGACCAACACATGACCAACACATGATCAACACATGACCAACTGACCAACACATGACCAACACATGACCAACACATGACCAACACATGACCAACACATGACCAACTGACCAACACATGACCAACACATGACCAACACATGATCAACACATGACCAACACATGACCAACTGACCAACACATGACCAACTGACCAACACATGACCAACACATGACCAACTGACCAACACATGACCAACACATGACCAACACATGACCAACACGTGACCAACACATGACCAACACATGACCAACTGACCAACACATGATCAACACATGACCAACTGACCAACACGTGACCAACACATGACCAACACATGATCAACACATGACCAACACATGACCAACACATGACCAACACATGACCCACACATGACCCACACATGACCAACACATGACCCACACATGACCAACACATGACCCACACATGACCCACACATGACCCACACATGACCAACACATGACCAACACATGACCACACATGACCAACAAATGACCAACACATGACCAACACATGACCAACACGTGACCAACTCGTGACCAACACATGACCAACTCGTGACCAACACGTGACCAACACGTGACCAACACATGACCAACACATGACCAACACATGATCAACACATGACCAACACATGACCAACACGTGACCAACACATGACCAACACAAGACCAACACATGATCAACACATGACCAACACATGACCAACACGTGACCAACTCGTGACCAACACATGACCAACTCGTGACCAACTCGTGACCAACACGTGACCAACACATGACCAACACATGACCAACACATGACCAACTGACCAACACATGACCAACACGTGACCAACACGTGACCAACACATGATCAACACATGACCAACTGACCAACACATGACCAACACATGACCAACACATGACCAACTGACCAACACATGACCAACACATGACCAACACATGACCAACACATGACCAACACATGACCAACTGACCAACACATGACCAACACATGACCAACACATGACCAACACATGATCAACACATGACCAACTGACCAACACATGACCAACACATGACCAACACATGACCAACACATGACCAACTGACCAACACATGACCAACACATGACCAACTCATGATCAACACATGACCAACACATGACCAACACATGACCAACACATGACCCTGAAGTGTCTGAGAGACCGTGATTATCCTCCTCCTGAAACTGCCTCATCGTCACGGCATCCTCAATAAACCCGTCTCCAGCGTGATGACTCTGATCTTTCGAATATTCTGATCTATTATGACCTCTGACCTGTAAAGTTGCCAGAATAATAATCATACGCTGTTTGTTAATTGGCCAGAGGAGAACTGCCCCCCCGACTGAGTCTGGTTTCTCCAAGGTTTATTTTCCTCCATTCTGCTCCTGATGGGGTTTGGGTTTCCTCTGGCTTGTGTTGCTCAGTTGGAGACACTACATGTTCAACTAAATATCCAAATAAATCTAATTATTAAACTAAATTAACCATATAAACTAAATTACTGATCTAAAGCCCACACTGTCACTGTCTGTTAACTGAAATGAACTGATGACATCACTGTTTTCTCTGGAATGGCTGTACGGCTGAATAAAATTATGCTGCATTATTTTCCTGTTTAACACTGTGAAGCTGCTTTGAAACAATCTGCATTGTTAAAAGTGCTATATAAATAAAGCTGACTTGACTTGACACTCTCAGGTAAATGTGACACACACACACACACACACACACACACACACACACACACACACACACACACACACACACACACACACACACACACACAGTCTTTTACTGACAGTTCAATAATTTTATTGATGGAACGGAATCATTAACGGCACTCATTAGTAAGACAGAGTCACATGATCTGCTCCACCAATCAGAAGCAGTGGTTCACTATCACTAAACACACACTAATTCACCGCTCACACTCGCTTCCTCATGTGATCACGACTGAAGACAGATCCACAGGACAAACACACACACACACACAGTTCACGCCACGTCGTAATAACCGCAATTACACTATTAACGCAAATAAATCTGTGCAGTTTGAGATAAAACTATCCATGAGCAACACATTTTCAGTATTATCATCAGAACTGCTCATATCATCATATTAGCATATTAAACATCAACAGACACAAGTCCGGTTTAATAAATGTTGAAATGAACATCAGTTGTAGGACAAATATCTAAACATTCATAGAATAAAAATCTGCTGATGTTATCTAATGCTTTTGAAAAGGTGTGGTTTATTAATAAAAGTATGGTTTACTAATAAAGGTATGGTTTATTAATAAAGGTGTGGTTTATTAATAAAGGTGTGGTTTATTAATAACGGTATGGTTTATTAAAAAAGGTGTGGTTTATTAATAACGGTATGGTTTATTAATAAAGGTGTGGTGTATTAACCCTCTGGGGCTATTCTGTCATTTCTGACCAGATTTTTTTTTAATAAAAAATGTAAAAAATCGTAGCTTCATCAGAATGGTCCAAAACTTGGTGACTTTATTGGTACTTTTTTTATATGAACACCAATTTCCAATTTCTCATTCATTTCCTATGGGGGTCATTTTTGACCCGAAGGTCCTGAGTGTGACTATTTTTTTTACGACCACTTTGACTTTTCAAATCCTGTCCCCAATTTTATTTGGGTGTTCATATACCAAGTACCAATAAAGTCACCAAGTTTCGAACCATTCCGATGAAGCTGCGATTTGTAAAACATTTTTATAAAACGCAAGATCCACTCTAGTGGTAAAAATGTGCTATTGCGTGATAATAATGCTCAATGTGTCCACCAGATGGCACCGATCTCATTTAAAAAA
>NC_137104.1:57084963-57087463 GCF_949357685.1 Gobio gobio
TATGAGCTTCTATATATACTTTCTAATAGTCATTATGTCAATCATCAATAATAAATTGCTTCACTTTTTCTGAGGTTTTCTCAGCAGTGATGTAACATAAGAACGTCCAAACATGATCAAAATATATATTCTTTCTATCAAATGAGACCATGCATTTGTAAATATCTTGTTTTTGTAGAGTTATTGTAGAGTTATAAGCCATTACTTTTAAGTAAGACGTGAAATCATTAAAAAAATACCTTCAAGTGGTTAGTGGTTAAAGGCGTTTTCTTTCACAAATTGAGTTTTTTATCCACCTCAGCAGCACTTACACACACCAAAACTTACAGTTTTATTCCTTTCTATATTCTGAAGGTTTTTTGTGATGGGATTTTTCATATATCATTCGCCTGAGAATATTTTTAACATTTTACACCTAAAACATCTTGAAAATTTATATTTTTCTGTATGTTGACAGTAATTTCTGATTTATGGAGTGATAAAGTGACAGATCCAAAATCCCCTTGCCAAAAACCTTTAAATCTAATATGTTGACAAAATCAAACAAGAAATTTGAACATGGCTTCATCCAATATTCATATTCATCCTCTGGAATGTTGCGCAAATGAGCACAAATTTAGTCAAAAAATACTATTTTGCATTTTTAAACATTTAACATTTTAGAAAACTTACAATTCTCTTTATATACTTAAAAAATACTAAAAAGTAATTAAGTAATTAATTATTAAGTAAAAATTATAAATAAAGTTATTAATAAACTGTGGAAATTATGGTTAGCTAACATGTTTACCCCGTTCACCTGTGGTATTCAGAATTAAATCAGACACCATCAGTCTTCTTTTTTTACATTCAGTGTCATTAAACAACCTCTCACTTCTTCAAATATGAACAATTGATACTATTTACATATTTGATACTTTATCTAAGCATGCGTGACTGACCCGGCGGGTAGAGGAATGCGTGTGTGATGCCGGGCTCCTGGCTGTACGTGTTGCATGTGTGTGTGAGATCCAGACGAGGATCCGCTCTCACACACTCGTCTGACGCCACTGCCGCCACCTCCACCTGCACACACACACACACACACACACTGAAACACATGAGGCCCCATGCTGCGGCTCACAGGAACATGTGTGTGTACGCGCAGCGGTTTGTGCACCTGTGCTGTCAGTGTGAACTCGCTCCACAGTGGCATGTGGACCACCTGACTGAAGCCACTGCAGTAATCAGAGTGACACAGCTGTGTGTACGACGTCTGGAAGAGAACAGCTGGACGGCCGAACGGCAGGTGCGTGACGTCTGCACACACACACACACACACACACACACACACACACACGATCAAGAGATTCATTCATTTATTCTGCTTTGACAATAAGTTCATTTCTCATTTACTAACATATTACATCAAATAATAATAAGCTGATAACTGTCACTGCTCTTTTTGATGGCTGCGATTCATGAATGCTTTGGAATACTGTCTCTTTTTAAAGAACACAGTTTAATTGCAGAAGTGAAAGCATTTCAAAAAATTAAAGTGTAAAAATGTAAGTTAATTGTAAAGCAAATTAACTTAATTTTTTTATACAAAATAGGTATTTTACAAAATAATTTGGACTAAAATTGCTATAGAATCAAAGCCATGTGTCTGTTCCAAATTTCAGTTCATGTCCCAAACAATGAGTCGCTAAATTAGACATAGCTAATTAAGATCCATTTTCCTAAAACAAAATTTGTAAAAAAAAAATATAAAATATATATATAAATATTTAGTGACAAAATTCACAAAACAAATGCAAAGAATATATTCAAATAATACTAGTAATAATACATTTAAACAAAACAAATGATATGATTTTTATGTTATTGTATTATTCCTGTCCCTGCATCCCATCATCACATGACCTGTTATTAATGATGTGAAACTGAAACAGATCTTAACTGTTCGACGGTCCATCGGCCGCAGGAGGAAACGTCACCAAACTTTCTTCAATGTTGTTCTGTGAACGAGAAGAGACTCAATCCACTGACCTGTAGAGAACACGTGTGTGTGTGTGTGTGTGTGTCACTGACCTCATCATCACAGTTACAGCTCAGGTCATGAGTCTCTTCAGAGCGCGGGGCTAAAGGCGTGGGTGATGTCACTTCCTCTGGCTGAGTGGGGGTGTATGGAGGGTTTCTCAGCATGTCATTCAGACTGCCGTGTGTCCCGTTATTAGGGGCCGGAGTCAGACCCAGCAGATCTACACACACACACACACACACGGACGCTGCATGAATCTGTCATGATTCTCATGATGTAAAACTCTTGAGACACACGTCAGGATTCTCTCACCACACATGACGTTATAAAGTTCAATGTTCTCGAAAACAGGCACTTGTGTCTTGAAATTGAAGCTCGGCCCAAATCCCAGAAAGATCGTCTACAAGAAAAACACAACGGAAAGATTTAAGGGATGGATGGATTGAAGGACAGACAGAGAGATATACGGAATGATAG
>NC_137104.1:57092463-57099963 GCF_949357685.1 Gobio gobio
AACGTTTGAAAAATGATACAATGTATCGTTCCCTTAACGTTTGAAGAATGATACAATGTAACGTTCTCTAAACGTTTGAAGAATGATACAATGTAACGTTCTCTTAACGTTTGAAGAATGATACAATGTAACGTTCCCTTAACGTTTGAAGAATGATACAATGTAACGTTCTCTTAACGTTTGAAGAATGATACAATGTAACGTTCTCTTAACATTTGAAGAATGATACAATGTAACATTCTCTTACCGTTTGAAGAATGAAACAATGTAACGTTCTCTTAACGTATGAAGACTGATACAATGTAACGTTCTCTTAACGTTTGAAGAATGATACAATGTAACGTTCCCTTAACGTTTGAAGAATGATACAATGTAACGAGTTGTTTTTCAGGGGTTAGTTCCAGTGAAAGGAACTCTTAATGCTTCACCAAGACATTTTGGACAATTTCATGCTCCCAACTTTGTGGGACCAGTTTGGGGACGGCCCCTTCCTGTCCCAACTCCATATTAAACCCTACAAATTAAGAATGGGATGGCATTAAAGCTCATGTACATGTGAACAACACCTTTGGCGATATAGTGTCCGGTCGAACGGCTGTTTGTGCATGAGCAGGAGTGTAAGGTACGTCATCACTACTGATCTGAAGCTACACTTCACTAGAACACTATTAAAAAAAGACAACCAGATTCTTCTTCAACACTCGTTTGTTCATAGCCTGGATGCCAGCTGAACTTAGCCCCGCCCACAACATTTGAGCTCAGGGAATTCGGTCTGGACTTGATCGGTAGAGAAGTAATTATGCCAGAACAGAAACTCTTCTGACCAATGAAATCATGAGGGCGGGCTTTAGACGATGATGGACAGATGATCAACAGTAACGTCATCATCACATCATCAAAGCCGCTTGGGTTGAGTTTGTTCTAATCCTAAACGGAGAACTTGTTCGTATATAAGTTCACCTTTACTATCTCTCTCAGAAATTATGATGGTGTTGGTAAGTACCCTGTGTACAACACTAGCAAAGATCGTTTACACTCAACTTCTTCTTCTAACGTTACTTATTCCAGCGTGCGTGCACAGGGTTGACAACAAAAGTTTTTACAACAAAACCCGCCCAATTGCTACTCAAAACTAGCCAAAAAAGCCCAATAGCAAGCCCAATAGCTTTCTGGGGGGGTTCTCCAGGAAAAAAAGCATTTGGGGGGTAAAATTTGTGTTATGTTGGCAGGGCTGCTGCTAAAATTCGCATTCCTGGGTCTGTATATCCGATAATTGGGGTCGCTTCAACCCGTGGACTTGGCAACACAGGTCAGTTGAGTTCTGTTGACATTTGACAACTAATGTTATGCGTCGCTCCGTTGCTCTGATTGGTTGTAGGTCTATCCAATTGAGGTCTTTCCTGGTTCGGTTGAAACACACCCCATAATCACAGCCCAACAGAGCAGATCAGACTCATATTCTGACTAGAACTGAGTATGACGACGTCAGGCTAGTTTGTTCATTGATTAGTGTTGGAAACTGATCTGACTGATGTAAAACTCCTCTGGATATTCTGCTGTATTCTCAGAGTTAAAGCCAATGTCACATTTACCCTCGTCTCAATGTCAGATACTACTCAACGTGTGTGTGTGTGTGTGTGTGTGTGTGTGTTTCACCTCATTGCTCAGCGGGCCCAGGAGGTGTCCATATGTATCCGGTTGTTCCGAGTGGACAGCATAGACGTACGGTCTGGAAAAACACACCACACACAACATAAAGTGCACACTTAGAACTGAAGAGCTGAACCTGAGACAGAAACAGCACTATACACACTTTATTAAAGACACAGATGAATGTGGCACTTATGTGAATAATGTTTCAAGTTTGCTTAAATTAAAAGCCTATTATTGTTCAAAATGATGATTTTCAATATGATGAATGGCTATAATTACTCATTTAGTCCTCAGAAATTGAGAAAAAATCCATTTAATCGAGACATCAGTAGTAGTTCCCTTTCAGTCGGTCACTACGACGTACGTCGGTAATACCGACGAATTGGGATCACTTCAGAGAGCCCCTATCAGCTTCGAGAACTTAAGAACAGGCCAATGAACAATTGGCGTGCGAGATTTGCATCTCGCGCCCCGCCCCGCGCAGCGGGTATAAACAGGAAGCGAGAGCACCGCACTGACGTCATTCACTTCGGAGCCGAACCGGCGTTTTGAAGTACGGACTGCTTTCCTGATTAACTCAGCGAAGAGACAGAGAACGGCACTTTTTGTGACGGCACTTTCCAGCGGGACCGCGAACTCAAGCTGCAAGGAACAACTGCTGTTATCACAGCACCTGTTGGTATCGGTGGGCGTTCCATTGAGAGCAAACACAGGCTGCACTATCCCCTGTGTGTTGCCGCGGTTTCCCTGGGTGCTTCAGCACTCTCTAAAAGAGCGTTTCCTCACAAAAAGAGCAACACGGGTGTGACTGCGTCTTTTTCAAGATGTCATTCCACCCGTGCGTTTCTGGATGCGATCGTTCCCTCTCGCCCGCTGACGGCCACACTCACTGCATCACGTGCCTGGGCTTACAGCACGCTGAGGCAGCGTTTGTGAATAGTTCGTGTTCTCACTGCGGGAACATGACTATTGCGGTGCTTAGATCTAGACTCACCTACCTCCGGGAAGGCGGAGTCCCCCTCCCCATACCTCGATCTAGAGCTATCCCTAACCAGGATAGACCTACTTCGACGGATGACCGGGGTGATCTGAGGATAACGTTCAGGACAAACCCGCCTAGTGTCCCTACGCAGGTCCCTGAACCCTCACAAGCACCGCTGCCGGTGGCGCCACCGGAAGAGATCGCTGGTCCCGCCCACGGGCGCCCAGTCATCTCTTTCGGAGCGCCCGCGGACGAGCAGATGTCGATCGCAGCATCGGAGGGGGAGTTCCAGTCCTCGGAGGATGAGGATTCAGCTGTACTGCCTCCCTCTGGGAGAGTGGCAACGGTTGAGTCGGACCCCGAGTTGACGGCTATGCTTTCCCGGGCCGCCGAAAAGGTCGGGCTTGTGTGGAATCCTCCACCACGTCCCGAACCTTCTAGGTTGGATGATTGGTTCCTGGGGGGGGGGGGTCGCGCTGGTTCTCAGCGTCCCGCCCCAGTGCCATTCTTCCCGGAGGTGCATGAGGAGCTTTCCAGGTCGTGGACGACACCCTTCAGTGCCAGAAACAGACCTGGAGGCTCCTCCCTCCTCACTACCCTTGACGGTGGACAGGCCAAGGGTTACGAGAGGATCCCGCCAGTCGAACGCGCCGTCGCGATGCAGCTGCGTCCGGCGACCGCCTCCGAGTGGCGTGGTGATCCTCGTCTCCCGTCCAAAGCCTGTGGACTTTCGTCCAGTCTGACTGCGAAGGCCTACAGGTCCTGCGGACAGGCCGCGTCTGCCTTGCATGCCATGGCGTTGCTCCAGGTGCACCAGGCCCAGGCACTCATGGACATGCACAAGGGTAGGTCTGACCCAGAGCTCCTCCGGGAGCTCCGGGCGGCGACGGACCTCGCCCTCCAGGCGACGAAAGTTACCGCCCGTTCCGTGGGTCAGGCGATGTCCACCTTAGTGGTCCAGGAACGGCATCTCTGGCTCAACCTGGCCGACATGAGGGAGACTGACAAGAACCGGTTCCTGGACTCCCCCATATCGTCGGCCGGGTTGTTCGGCGACGCGGTCGAGAATTTTGCCCAGCAATTCTCGGCCGCCCAGAAGCAGACGGAGGCCATAAAACACATCCTGCACCGGCGGCCCGCTGCTGCCTCCACCCAGCCGCCGGCTGCAGCACCTCCACCTGCCCGTCGCCGAGGACGTCCTCCTGCGGCCGCCCCCGCTCCCGCCCCAGCCCAGCCGCAGCCTTCCACCGGCCGTGGGCGTGGAGCCGGTCGCGGGAAGAACGTCCAGCCCGCTCAGGCCGCTGCCAAGCCAGGTGGCAAGCGTCGTCGGAAGAGACCCTGAGACGGGCCGCCCAGAGATGGAGGAAACTGCTCTTCAGGAGATGGCTGCAGCACCACTCCTTCCCCCGGTGGAGGACCGGGGGAACACCATTTGTTTTTCTGTTCCGCCACTGGCCTCAGTGTCAGTGGCACCCAAATTTTCAATAAAAGAGCGATTTCCAACATCTCTGGGTGCCAAGAGAGCGCGTCTGGCGGTATGCGATGCTACCATGCCTCGTACCCCTCAGACACCTCTCTCCTCGCCAACAGGGGGCGTCGGTTGTGCGGACGCACACAATGTGCCTCCCCACGCTCGCCCGTCCCCTCAGCGAATGCAGGTCGTGTGTCAGACCCAGACCCCTGCACGGATCACTCCCATGTTGTCCTGGGGCCCCTGCGTTCCGCTGCGCTGCCCCGCTCCGGGTACGTCCGTGGTGCCGATGATCTCGCTTGCTCGGTCTCTGGGGGCCTGGCTAGCGCTCCCCAGCCCGTCTCGCTGGATCATCCGCACCATCAGACTCGGCTATGCGATTCAGTTCGCCCGGCGTCCCCCGAAGTCCACTTCACATCTATACCGAAGGAGGGCGCCCCGGTGCTTCAGGCGGAGATCGCTGTCCTATTGGCGAAGGACGCGATAGAGCCGGTCCCTCCAGCCGATATGAAGTCCGGGTTCTACAGCCCGTACTTCATATTACCCAAGAAAGGTGGCGGGTTACGACCTATCCTGGACCTGCGTTACCTGAACCGCTCCCTCCACAGGATGCCGTTCCGAATGCTAACGCAGAAATGCATCTTCAGGTGCATCCGTCCCCAGGATTGGTTTGCAGCGATCGACCTGAAGGACGCGTACTTTCATGTCTCGATTCTCCCTCGACACAGACCGTTTCTACGCTTTGCTTTCGACGGACGGGCATACCAGTACAAAGTCCTGCCCTTCGGGCTGTCCCTGACGCCCCGTGTCTTCACGAAAGTCGCGGAGGCGGCCATTGCTCCCATGAGAGAGCGTGGTGTTCGCATCCTCAACTATCTCGACGACTGGCTGATTCTTGCCCAGTCGCTGGAGCAGTTGTGCGAACACAGGGACATGGTGCTCCGGCACCTCAGCCAGTTGGGTCTTCGGGTCAACTGGGAGAAGAGCAAACTCTGTCCCGTACAGAGGATCTCTTTTCTCGGGATGGAGATCGACTCGGTCGCCATGACTGCGCGCCTCACAGAGGAGCGTGTCCAGTTGGTGCTGAGCTGCTTGAGTACGCTCAAACGCAGTACAGCGGTTCCACTGAAACATTTTCAGAGGCTCCTGGGGCATATGGCAGCAGCAGCCGCAGTAACGCCGCTAGGGCTGCTCCATATGAGACCGCTTCAGCACTGGCTACACGACAGAGTCCCGAGATGGGCGTGGCACAGCGGGTCCCTCCGTGTCCAAGTGACGCCGAGATGCCGCCAAACCCTCACTCCGTGGTCGGACCCTTCATTTCTACGGGCAGGAGTGCCTCTAGAACAAGTGTCCAGGCATCATGTTGTCTCCACGGATGCCTCACCCACGGGTTGGGGTGCCACGTACAACGGGCTTGCAGTTTCGGGTCTGTGGACGGGGCCCCAACTGCAATGGCATATCAATTGCCTAGAGTTGCTGGCAGTTCGTCTTGCTCTCAGCCGCCTCAAAGGGTCGCTCAAAGACAAGCACGTTCTGGTCTGGACGGACAGCACAACGGCCGTTGCGTACATCAACAAACAAGGTGGTCTACGCTCCCGCCGTTTGTCCCAACTCGCCCGCCATCTCCTCCTGTGGAGTCAGAAGCATCTGAGGTCCCTTCGTGCTATTCACATTCCGGGCCTGCTCAATCGTGCGGCCGACGAGCTGTCACGGTTGCCAGTGCTCCCCGGAGAGTGGCGACTCCACCCCCAGGTGGTCCAGCTGATTTGGAGTCGCTTTGGGGCTACACAGATCGATCTGTTTGCCGCCCACGACACGACCCACTGCCAGTTGTTTTATTCCCTGTCCGAGGGGACCCTCGGCACGGATGCACCGGCACACAGCTGGCCCCGGGCTCTGCGCAAATATGCGTTTCCCCCAGTGAGCCTTCTTGCACAGACACTGTGCAAGGTCAGGGAGGACGAGGAGCATCTCCTCTTGGTAGCTCCGTACTGGCCCAACAGGACGTGGTTCCCGGAACTAGTGCTCCTCGTGACAGCACCTCCTTGGCCCATTCCTCTGAGGCAGGACCTCCTGTCTCAGAGACGGGGCACCCTATGGCACCCGCGTCCAGACCTCTGGAAACTCCATGTCTGGTCCCTGGACGGAACGCGGAGGTTCTAGGTGACCTACCGCAAGCGGTAGTCGACACCATCGCTTCCGCCAGAGCCCCCTCTACGAGACGGTTATATGCGTTGAAGTGGAACCTGTTCGTCGACTGGTGCTCTTCTCGCCGAGAAGACCCCCGGAAGTGTTCGATCGGATCTGTGCTATCCTTCCTTCAAGACGGGTTGGAGCGAAGGCTGTCTCCCTCCACCCTCAAGGTATATGTTGCCGCTATCGCCGCAAGCCATGACCTCGTTAATGGTGAGTCCTTAGGCAAGCATGATCTAATCGTCAGGTTCCTGAGGGGAGCGAGGAGACTAAATCCTCCTCGCCCCTCCTCTATACCCTCTTGGGACTTGACTCTGGTGCTGACCGCACTGCAGAGGGCGCCCTTCGAGCCTTTACAGTCAGTAGAGCTTAAGATCTTGTCTCTAAAGACAATCCTCCTGATTGCATTGGCCTCAGTTAAGAGGGTAGGGGACCTGCAGGCATTTTCGGTCGACGAATCGTGCCTGGAATTCGGGCCGGGTGATTCTCAGGTGACCCTGAGACCCCGGCCTGGATACGTGCCCAAGGTTCCCACTACTCCCTTCCGGGACCAAGTGGTGAGCCTGCAAGCGCTGCCTTCGGAGGAGGCAGACCCAGCCCTGGCTTTTCTCTGTCCAGTTCGCGCTCTGCGCGTCTATGTTGACAGAACGCAACGCTTTAGGACCTCAGAGCAGCTCTTCGTCTGTTACGGAAGCCAGCAGAAGGGGAAGGCTGTCTCCAAGCAGAGGATGGCCCACTGGATAGTGGATGCCATCGTCTTGGCGTATGAATCCCAAGACGTGCCCTGCCCGCTGGGGGTTAGAGCTCACTCCACCAGGGGTGTAGCTTCTTCCTGGGCGCTGGCTCGTGGCGCCTCGCTGACAGACATTTGTAGAGCTGCGGGCTGGGCGACACCTAACACGTTCGCTAGGTTTTATAGCCTGCGTGTAGAGCCGGTGGCTTCTCGTGTGCTCGCTTCCCATAGTCAGCTTCACTGAAGTGCCCGTTCTAGTGTCGGCTTGCTGCGCCATTCCCTTCCCCTGGAACGGATACGTGCGCTTATTTTCTCCAGTCGAGTTCCCCAGGATTGGCGAACCCTGTTGAGTCCTCCGCACCCCTCGGCAGTCGGATGTTGCGGAGCGTCCGACGCCAGGTCTGGCACTTGTATGCATTGGTGGAACTTGTGTCAGGCTGGGTTCCGTATGTCGTGACCCCTACG
>NC_137104.1:57104963-57107463 GCF_949357685.1 Gobio gobio
TACAGGAAGAATGTTTGTCCGTAATTTGCCAGAATGTTAAAGTTAAAGTTCAGAGAGTGTTTCCCGTCGGCTGGTGTGTGTGTGTCTGCAGTGAGGGATTGTGGGAAGTGTATTAGTGGTGCAGAGATGAGAGGCTGTACTCAGTTTGTGGATGTTGGGTAAGACGCTCTTTCCTTTCTTCATGTAAGAGGCGCGGAATCCGTCCAGAGACAAGATGATCAGAGGAGGACGGACAAACCTTCAACAACAACACACACATTCACATTACGCATTCAGCAGACGCTTCCAAACGCAGAGTGAGAGCAGATTCATGATGACGTCACACAAAAGCTGCGCTTGATTGGTGTGTGTGAGAAAGCTCTCAGTGTGAAGAGACACGTCTATGACAGATGATCCCCCATCACTCACCCTGCAGGGCATTCTGGGCTCTGAATCTCCTCACAGTCGCCCTCCAGCCACGAGCTCTCGCCTACACACACATTCAACATCCCGCTATTACACATGGCATTGTATTGAAAATGTCTGATGTGCTGTGTGTGAGTGTGTGTGTGTGTGTGTGTGTGTGTGTGTGTGTGTGTGTCTGACCGGTGCACAGTGATCTGTAGTTAGTACAGCAGTCTCCTCTCAGCAGACAGTCGTCTGAACACTGACAGGCGTAATTCTCATTCCGGATCTCTCCACAGCGCTGCTGAGAACACTCGAACCCTCCCGCTGAACACACACACACACACACACACACACAGTACAATGAACACAGAGCATCTAAACAGAGTTCTCCGTCATGGCAGTGTTCTGATCGTTCACGTTTCAGCAGTGATCCTCTATAATGAACATTACAAGCAAACTCTACACATCGAGAGAAAGTTTTTATGAGATTCACCCAAACATACATACACTGATAAATGGTAAATGGTAAATGGACTGCATTTATATAGCGCTTTTAACAGACCAATGGCCATCCAAAGCGCTTTACACATTGCCTCACATTCACCCATTCACACACCGATGGCGGTGTCAGCCATGCAAGGCGTCCATCCAGCTCGTCGGGAGCAGCTGGGGTTAGGTGTCTTGCTCATGGACACCTCGACACTTGGTCAGGTGGAACCGGGGATCGAACCACCAACCTTCCGGTTTGTAGACAACCTACATGAACCACTGAGCCACTGCCGCCCCATAAATCCTCTTTATTCAATTATTCAAACTTTCAAACGTTCAAATATTCAATTATTCAAACTTTCAAATATTCAAATGTTCAAATATTCAAATGTTAAAATAATCAAACGTTCAGATGTTCAAATATACAAACGTTAAATATTCAAATGTTCAAACATTCAAATGTTCAAATATTCAAACGTTCAAATATACAAACGTTAAATATTCAAATGTTCAAATATTCAAGCGTTCAAATATTCAAATATTCAAACTTTCAAATATTCAAATGTTCAAATATTCAAATGTTAAAATAATCAAACGATCAAATATTCAAACGTTCAAATAATCAAACGTTCAAATTTCAAACGTTCAAATATTGAAATAATTAAACGTTCAAATGTTCAAATATACAAACGTTAAACATTCAAATGTTCAAATGTTCAAATATTCAAACGTTCAAATATTCAAACTTTCAAATGTTCAAATAATCAAACATTCAAATTTCAAACTTTCAAATATTCAAACGTTCAAATATTGAAATAATTAAACGTTCAAATTTTCAAATATACAAACGTTAAACATTCAAATGTTCAAATATTCAAACGTTCAAATATTCAAACTTTCAAATATTCAAATGTTAAAATAATCAAACATTCAAATGTTCAAATATTCAAGCGTTCAAATATTCAAATATTCAAACTTTCAAATATTCAAATGTTCAAATATTCAAATGTTAAAATAATCAAACGTTCAGATGTTCAAATATTCAAATGTTAAAATAATCAAACGTTCAAATATTCAAACTTTCAAACGTTCAAATATTGAAATAATTAAACGTTCAAATGTTCAAATATTCAAATGTTCAAATATTCAAATGTTCAAATATTCAAATAATTAAATGTTCAAACGTTCAAATGTTCACATATTTAAATAAGCAAATATTTAAATTTCAAAAGTTCAAAAGTTCAAATGTTCAAATGTTCAAATATTCAAATGTTCAAATGTTCAAACGTTCAAATGTTCAAATGTTCAAACGTTCAAACGTTCAAATATTCAATTAAGCAAATATTCAAATGTTCAAATAATCAAATATTCAAATAATCAAACATTCAAATATTCAAATGTTCAAACGTTCAAAATTTCAAATATTCAAATGTTCAAACGTTCACATGTTCAAAATTTCAAATATTCAAATGTACAAATGTTAAAATGTTAAAATATTCAAATGTTCAAATATTAATACGTTCAAATGTTCAAACGTTCAAATGTTCAAACGTTCAAATATTCAAATGTTAAAAATGTTCATATATTCAAATGTTCAACTATTCATACGTTCAAATGTTCAAAC
>NC_137104.1:57109963-57128023 GCF_949357685.1 Gobio gobio
GAAACCTAAAAATGTATTGGTGAATTAAAAATAAATTCCATTGTTTTTGCCTATACGTGCAATTTCATGTCATTTTATTTTTAAACTACAGAGGACAGACACATCATAACATATGAATAAAATATCATTTTTCAAAAATGTTTTTTTTTTTCCATTTGTTTCTTATGCTCTAAATAATGTAATGACATGAAAAAATACTAAATTCAAAACACTTTTTTTCCGGGTCCCAGGAGGATATTATAATATATTATAAATTATTAAATATGAAACACATGTATTTTACAGCTACTGTTCTTACATGTATTGCATAACTCTTCCAAACATTCCTGGTTTACTGGATAAGTTTTTTTCTGATCTACACACACACACTATATAGTGCCAGAAGTATTGATCCGCCTCCACATCCCAGAGTTCAGGTGTTCAGCCCCTTCATGACCACAGGTGTGTAACTCCAGCTCTAGACCTGCAGACGCTTCTACACATTAGTGAGAGAATGGGCCGACAACAGCAACTCAGCCACGAAGTGAAATCACAGAGCGGGGTCAGCACATGCTGAGGGTCACAGAGCGGGGTCAGCACATGCTGAGGGTCACAGAGCGGGGTCAGCTCATGCTGAGGGTCACAGAGCGGGGTCAGCTCATGCTGAGGGTCACAGAGCGGGGTCAGCACATGCTGAGGGTCACAGAGCGGGGTCAGCGCATGCTGAGGGTCACAGAGCGGGGTCAGCACATGCTGAGGGTCACAGAGCGGGGTCAGCTCATGCTGAAGGTCACAGAGCGGGGTCAGCGCATGCTGAAGGTCACAGAGCGGGGTCAGCACATGCTGAGGGTCACAGAGCGGGGTCAGCTCATGCTGAAGGTCACAGAGCGGGGTCAGCACATGCTGAGGGTCACAGAGCGGGGTCAGCACATGCTGAGGGTCACAGAGCGGGGTCAGCACATGCTGAGGGTCACAGAGCGGGGTCAGCTCATGCTGAGGGTCACAGAGCGGGGTCAGTGCATGCTGAGGGTCACAGAGCGGGGTCAGCTCATGCTGAGGGTCACAGAGCGGAGTCAGCTCATGCTGAGGGTCACAGAGCCGGGTCAGCTCATGCTGAGGGTCACAGAGCGGGGTCAGCACATGCTGAGGGTCACAGAGTGGGGTCAGCTCATGCTGAGGGTCACAGAGCGGGGTCAGCTCATGCTGAGGGTCACAGAGCGGGGTCAGCGCATGCTGAGGGTCACAGAGCGGGGTCAGCGCATGCTGAGGGTCACAGAGCGGGGTCAGCTCATGCTGAGGGTCACAGAGCGGAGTCAGCTCATGCTGAGGGTCACAGAGCGGGGTCAGCACATGCTGAGGGTCACAGAGTGGGGTCAGCTCATGCTGAGGGTCACAGAGCGGGGTCAGCTCATGCTGAGGGTCACAGAGCGGGGTCAGCTCATGCTGAGGGTCACAGAGCGGGGTCAGCGCATGCTGAGGGTCACAGAGCGGGGTCAGCGCATGCTGAGGGTCACAGAACCGGGTCAGCTCATGCTGAGGGTCACAGAGCGGGGTCAGCACATGCTGAGGGTCACAGCGCGGGGTCAGCTCATGCTGAGGGTCACAGAGCGGGGTCAGCACATGCTGAGGGTCACAGAGCCGGGTCAGCTGAGCCGGGTCAGCTCATGCTGAGGGTCACAGAGCGGGGTCAGCGCATGCTGAGGGTCACAGAGCGGGGTCAGCGCATGCTGAGGGTCACAGAGCCGGGTCAGCTCATGCTGAGGGTCACAGAGCGGGGTCAGCGCATGCTGAGGGTCACAGAGCGGGGTCAGCACATGCTGAGGGTCACAGAACCGGGTCAGCTCATGCTGAGGGTCACAGAGCGGGGTCAGCACATGCTGAGGGTCACAGAGCGGGGTCAGCACATGCTGAGGGTCACAGAGCGGGGTCAGCACATGCTGAGGGTCACTGAGTGGGGTCAGCTCATGCTGAGGGTCACAGAGCGGGGTCAGCTCATGCTGAGGGTCACAGAGCGGGGTCAGCGCATGCTGAGGGTCACAGAGCGGGGTCAGTTCATGCTGAGGGTCACAGAGCGGGGTCAGCACATGCTGAGGGTCACAGAGCGGGGTCAGCGCATGCTGAGGGTCACAGAGCGGGGTCAGCGAATGCTGAGGGTCACAGAGCGGGGTCAGCACATGCTGAGGGTCACAGAGCGGGGTCAGCGCATGCTGAGGGTCACAGAGCCAGGTCAGCGTATGCTGAGGGTCACAGAGCGGGGTCAGCTCATGCTGAGGGTCACAGAGCAGGGTCAGTGCATGCTGAGGGTCACAGAGCGGGGTCAGCGCATGCTGAAGGTCACAGAGTGGGGTCAGCGCATGCTGAGGGTCACAGAGCCGGGTCAGCTCATGCTGAGGGTCAGAGCGGGGTCAGCTCATGCTGAGGGTCACAGAGCGGGGTCAGCTCATGCTGAGGGTCACAGAGCGGGGTCAGTGCATGCTGAGGGTCACAGAGCAGGGTCAGCGCATGCTGAGGGTCACAGAGCAGGGTCAGCGCATGCTGAGGGTCAGAGAAGTGGCCAACTTTCTGCAGAGTCAAGAGCTCCAGACCTCCAAACTTCTGTGGCCTTCAGATGAGCTCAAGAACAGTGTGTAGAGCTTCATGGAATAGGTTTCCATGGCCGAGCAGCTCATCCAAGCCTTACATCACCAAAGCGTGGGATGCAGTGGGGTAAAGCGCGCCGCCACTGGACTCTAGAGCAGTGGAGACGTGTTCTCTGAGTGACCAATCACCCTTCTCTGTCTGGACAAGTCTGAATTTGGTGGTTGCCAGGGGAACGGGACTCGCCTGACTGCATTGTGCCAAGTGTAAAGTTTGGTGGAGGGGGGATTATGGGGTGGGGTTGTTTTTCAGGGGTTAGTTCCAGTGAAAGGAACTCTTAATGCTTCACCAAGACATTTTGGACAATTTCATGCTCCCAACTTTGTGGGCCCAGTTTGGGGATGGCCCCTTCCTGTCCCAGCATGACTGACCAGTGCACAAAGCGTCTCCATAAAGACATGGATGAGCGAGTTTGGTGTGGAGGAACTGGAGTCCTGACCTCAACCCGATAGAACACCTTTGGGATGAATTAGAGCGGAGACTGAGAGCCAGGCCTTCTCGTCCAACATCACAAATGAAGAATCCCCATAAACACACTCCTAAACCTTGAGGAAAGCCTTCCCAGAAGAGCTGAGCTGTTAGAGCTGCGACTCCATATTAAACCCTACGGATTGAGAATGGGATGCCATTCAAGCTCATGAGTGTGTAAAGGGGCGGCACAACACTAGTGGTGATATAGTGCATACAGTGAGGAAAATAAGTATTTGAACACCCTGCTATTTTGCAAGTTCTCCCACTAAGAAATCATGGAGGGGTCTGAAATTGTCATCGTAGGTGCATGTCCACTGTGAGAGACATAATCTAAAAAAAAATCCAGAAATCACAATGTATGATTTTTTAACTATTTATTTGTATAATACAGCTGCAAATAAGTATTTGAACAGCTGTCTATCAGCTAGAATTCTGACCCTCAAAGACCTGTTAGTCTGCCTTTAAAATGTCCACCTCCACTCCATTTATTATCCTAAATTAGATGCCCCTGTTTGAGGTCGTTAGCTGCATAAAGACACCTGTCCACCCCATACAATCAGTAAGAGTCCCAACTACTAACATGGCCAAGACCAAAGAGCTGTCCAAAGACTCTAGAGACAAAATTGTACACCTCCACAAGGCTGGAAAGGGCTACGGGGAAATTGCCAAGCAGCTTGGAGACAAAAGGTCCACTGTTGGAGCAATCATTAGAAAATGGAAGAAGCTAAACATGACTGTCAATCTCCCTCGGACTGGGGCTCCATGCAAGATCTCACCTCGGGGTCTCAATGATCCTAAGAAAGGTGAGAAATCATCCCAGAACTATGGGAGGAGCTGCTCAATGACCTGAAAAGAGCTGGACCACCGTTTCCAAGGTTACTGTTGGTAATACACTAAGACATGGTTATGGTTTGAAATCATGCATGGCACGGAAGGTTCCCCTGCTTAAACCAGCACATGTCCAGGCCCGTCTTAAGTTTGCCAATCACCATTTGGATGATCCAGAGGAGTCATGGGAGAAAGTCATGTGGTCAGATGAGACCAAAATAGAACTTTTTGGTCATAATTCCACTAAACGTGTTTGGAGGAAGAAGAATGATGAGTACCATCCCAAGAACACCATCCCTACTGTGAAGCATGGGGGTGGCAGCATCATGCTGTGGGGGTGTTTTTCTGCACATGGGACAGGGCGACTGCACTGTATTTAGGAGAGGATGAGATTTTGGGGAACAACCTCCTTCCCTCAGTTATAGCTGAAGATGGGTCGAGGCTGGGTCAATGACCCGAAGCACAGCCAGGAGAACCAAGCAGTGGCTCTGTAAGAAGCATATCAAGGTTCTGGCGTGGCCTAGCCAGTCTCCAGACCTAAACCCAATAGAGAATCTGTGGAGGAGCTCAAACTCAGGCCAGAAACCTGACTGATCTAGAGAAGATCTGTGTGGAGGAGTGGGCCAAAATCCCTCCTGCAGTGCAAACCTGCTGAAAAACTACAGGAAACCTTTGACCTCTGTAATTGCAAACAAAGGCTACTTTACCAAATATTAACATTGATTTTCTCAGGCGTTCAAATACTTATTTGCAGCTGTATCATACAAATAAATAGTTAAAAAATCATACATTGTGATTTCTAGATTATGTCTCTCACAGTGGACATGCACCTACGATGACAATTTCAGACCCTCCATGATTTCTAAGTGGGAGAACTTGCAAAATAGCAGGTGTTCAAATACTGATTTTCCTCACTGTATATATATATATAAACTTGTTTTAGTTGATCATCTTAAGGCCCTTTTAAAGGTTTGGGTAGTTGACAAATAAGCAGTAAAAATGCATATTGTTGAAGTCTGATGTTTGAGAATATTAGGGGTCACTAACTTTGTCAATTCTTTCACTGTTTTTGAGTGTTATGGTGTGACAGAGAAAGATTTAAGAATAAAGTGGCGTCACAAAAAAAGACACAGAACTCAACACTATCTGAGCAATTCTGAGACAAAATCTTCCCATGGGCTTCAACTCATTAAACTTAAACTGGAATTGCCCGATTTAATATCAGGACATGGTTTTCACTGACAAAATGTATCGAGTTCCTACGCTTTCACAAATATATGGATGAAAAAAATGCTTGAGACTGTCACACCACAGGACAATTTCGAGATTTAGCTCAAAAAATAAAAAAAATCTAAAGACAAAGCTTTTTATATCAACTGTTTCACCATTTACTGCATTTTAAATGAAGACAATACTGATTATATTTATTTTTATGAGCGCCGCTGGTTTACTGGCAGTGATCCTGGTGTGAGCGGCGTGGGTGAAGTGTGTGTACAGGGTGAAGTGTGTGTACAGGGTGAAGTGTGTGTACAGGGTTAAGAGTGTGTCAGGACGGGATGGGACGGGACAAGAGCGCTGTTTCCTCATCTGATCATCACTGACAAACATCTGACTGTGAGATGACATCATAAAACACTTTTCTGAATTTTAGCACAAAAACATTATTTATACAATGTTTTTTAAATGTTTCTACTTGTTTCAGAGAGCATTCAAATATAACGTTCTCTTAACGTTTGAAGAATGATACAATGTAACGTTCTATTAACGTTTGAAGAATGATACAATGTAACGTTCCCTTAACGTTTGAAGAATGATACAATGTAACGTTCCCCTAACGTTTGAAGAATGATACAATGTAACGTTCTATTAACATTTGAAGAATGATACAATGTAACGTTCCCCTAACATTTGAAGAATGATACAATGTAACGTTCTATTAACGTTTGAAGAATGATACAATGTAACGTTCCCCTAACGTTTGAAGAATGATACAATGTAACGTTCCCCTAACCTTTGAAGAATTATACAATGTAACGTTCCCCTAACCTTTGAAGAATTACACAATGTAACGTTCCCCTAGCGTTTGAAGAATTATACAATGTAACGTTCCCCTAGCGTTTGAAGAATTATACAATGTAACGTTCTCTTAACGTTTGAAGAATTATACAATGTAACGTTCCCCTAACGTTTGAAGAATGATACAATGTAACGTTCTATTAACGTTTGAAGAATGATACAATGTAACGTTCCCCTAACGTTTGAAGAATTATACAATGTAACGTTCCCCTAACGTTTGAAGAATTATACAATGTAACGTTCTCTTAACGTTTGAAGAATGATACAATGTAACGTTCCCCTAACGTTTGAAGAATTATACAATGTAACGTTCCCCTAACGTTTGAAGAATTATACAATGTAACGTTCTCTTAACGTTTGAAGAATGATACAATGTAACGTTCCCCTAACGTTTGAAGAATGATACAATGTAACGTTCCCCTAACGTTTGAAGAATTATACAATGTAACGTTCCCCTAACGTTTGAAGAATTATACAATGTAACGTTCTCTTAACGTTTGAAGAATGATACAATGTAACGTTCCCCTAACGTTTGAAGAATTATACAATGTAACGTTCCCCTAACGTTTGAAGAATTATACAATGTAACGTTCCCCTAAGAATTATACAATGTAACGTTCCCCTAACGTTTGAAGAATTATACAATGTAACGTTCCCCTAACGTTTGAAGAATTATACAATGTAACGTTCCCTTAACGTTTGAAGAATGATACAATGTAACGTTCCCTTAACGTTTGAAGAATGATACAATGTAACGTTCCCTTAACGTTTGAAGAATGATACAATGTAACGTTCTCTTAACGTTTGAAGAATGATACAATGTAACGTTCCCCTAACGTTTGAAGAATGATACAATGTAACGTTCCCTTAACGTTTGAAGAATGATACAATGTAACGTTCTCTTAACGTTTGAAGAATGATACAATGTAACGTTCTCTTAACGTTTGAAGAATGATACAATGTAACGTTCCCCTAACGTTTGAAGAATTATACAATGTAACGTTAACATTTTTAAAACGTTTAAAAACATTTGAATAACGTTTTTATAACTTATTGAAACGTGTTTACTCTGAATAATAACAATAATAATACAAAGTTGAATCTTTTCTAATGGAATTTGACATATTTTGATATATAACCTGAATGCGAGTCTTACTGAAGAATAAATAGACATTAATAATGACAGTGTTTATATTAAACATAATTTGTATTGTGTTGTTCTGGAGATGTGAACACACTGGACAGTTCAATAGTTTGTATTTACACACCAGCTTGCGAAATCTGACCTGCAAACCGACCCACACAGAACAAACCCAAGATTTATTCCAAAAACCCTCAAATTAGAGCTGCGACACTTCTGCGTTGTGTCGCGTCTCGGCTCGACGCGTGTCGGCGCGCGTTATTACCGCGGAGAGAAAGTGTTATCATCGCAATCTTACCAGTTTTCCCACGCTCATGATTCAAAGTAACTCCTGCTGAACGATCGCGGCGCTCCGCTGCTGCTGCGCGCGCTCGTGCGTCTCTGCTCGTGACCCAGGCGCGCGTCCGCGGGCGTTCACTGCGCATGCGCTGGAGGCTGGGAGCCTCTGAGGAGATTCGACGAGTGGCGCGCAACATTCGATTAATTAGTTATTTTATCGACGCAAAAAGTCGTCCAAAAGTGTCAGAACGGACATTATTACAACATTTAGTCAGTTTATATATTTGATGAATCGATTTGGCAGTTTAAGGGCGGGTTAATCAGTGAGTTTGGGGTAAATGGCTCCTCAGAGCTGCTCTGACATGCCGGAGATTCCCAGAAAAACTCATCAGGAGAGAGGAAGGAGCTCCAACATGCAGAGGTTTTCTTGGAAAACTGTTCATCCATCTTGTAACGCAATAAAGACGAGACAGGTGTGTGTTCTGACTGTCCTCAGGCGTGTTCCCGCACACACTGATGATTGACAGGTTGTTTTGAAGCCGACAGCCTCTGATTGGACGATTTCAGCATCATCCCGCCTTCCACTGGATTGTGTCCCAAATTATGTACTGTTACACACACACACACACACACACACACACACACACACACACACACACACACACACACACACACACACACACACACACACACACACACACACACACCTGTTATACACTATGTGCTCAACCGTGTAGTGTATGAATGGTTATGTTGTAATTTAACATCTGTTCAGTTGAGTGTGTGAAGTGTCCTTTTCCTTTTTTTCCAAATTTTTCCTTGTAAGCCACACAATAAGTTACTTTTTTCCCAAGCTACTTTTATTTTTTTAATGCATTTTCTATCAATTATTTTCTGCATTTTTACCATGAAACAGTAAACCAGCATCTCAATACAAAACATTTATTCACTTTAAAATGATAATGCAACAGCGCAAAACACAGTCATTTATTTTTTTTACCTTTACATAGCTGGCAAAGTAAAAATGTATAATAATAATAATATTATATATATATATATATATATATATATATATTAGGGCTGTCAAAAGATTAATCTTGGTTAATCGCATCCAAAATAAAAGTTTGTGTTTACATAATATATGTGTGTGTACTCTGTTAATTATTATTTATATATAAATACACACACAAGCATGTATATATTTAAGAAAAAAATATTTTTATATATAAAACATTTATATTTATATATATTATAGATTATATAAATGTATATACAGTATATACATGCAACTATTTCTTAAATACATACATGAATGTGTGTGTATTTATATTTAAATAATAATTAACAGAGTACACACACATATATTATGTAAACACAAACTTTTATTTTGGATGCGATTAACCGAGATTAATCTTTTGACAGCCCTAATATATATATATATCACATGTATATGTACCCGGATAAGCTGAATTAATCACTGAGAAAAGTGAGCACCAATTTAAAGGGTTAGTTCACCCAAAAATGGAAATTGTATTATTAATTCCTTGCCCTCATGTCGTTCCAAACCTTCTTTCATCTTCAGACACAAGATATTTCTGCTCTCTGACCCCTCCATAGACAGCAGTGTGATGAACACTTTCAAGGAAAGGAAAGACATTGTTAAAATAGTCCATGTGACTCCAGTGGTTCAACATTAATGTTATGAAGTGATGAGAACACACTTTATGTGCAAAAACAAACAAAAATAACAACTCTATTCAACAATTTCGTTTTAGCTCCAGTCAGAGAACGTTAGCCAAGTCATGCAATTCAAGGCAAATTTAAGTCAATAATACAAACATTTAGCTTTATCATTGCATATCTGTCTATATTTAAAGCATCAAACCATTAAACAGTTCATATTTATTGTCATTCTTACCTTTTTTAGTCTTATTGGGTTTCCAGGAGTGCAAATTCAGTCCTGTCACCAATCGAAATGCATGGCGTCTGTCATGAACATTTGTGTTTTTGCAACTCTGAAGTCTTTTAAATAAATTTGATTTAAAAAGTATCTCGAAAAGGCACACATCTAAAAAGCCTAGTAAACATTACTCAAGATAATACACACACACCATTTAATTGTAAAAAATATAGGTTTACTACAACATTATATTAATTCAGTTACTCAAAATATTAAGTAAAGTACCAAACATAGATTTATTTGTTGAAAATGTAGATTTTTTTTGTTACAATTACAACCCCACACTGAGTCATTTTTCCCAGTTTGAAGATCTCTTCATCTCCTGTTAGTGGGTGGGATATATTAGGCAGCAAGTGAACATTTTGTCCTCAGAGTTGATGTGTTAGAAGCAGGAAAAATGGGCAAGCGTAAGGATTTGAGCGAGTTTGACAAGGGCCAGATTGTGACAGGTCAGAGCATCTCCAGAACTGCAGATCTTGTGGGGTGTTCCCAGTCTGCAGTGGCCAGTCTCTATCAGAAGTGGAGGACCAGTGGAGAACCGGCCACAGGGTCATGAAGGACCAGTGGAGAACCGGCCACAGGGTCATGAAGGAACAGTGGAGAACCGGCCACAGGGTCATGGAGGACCAGCAGAGAACCGGCCACAGGATCATGGAGGACCAGTGGAGAACCGGCCACAGGATCATGGAGGACCAGTGGAGAACCGGCCACAGGGTCATGGAGGACCAGTGGAGAACCGGCCACAGGGTCATGGAGGACCAGTGGAGAACCGGCCACAGGATCATGGAGGACCAGTGGAGAACCGGCCACAGGATCATGAAGGACCAGTGGAGAACCGGCCACAGGGTCATGGAGGACCAGCAGAGAACCGGCCACAGGATCATGGAGGACCAGTGGAGAACCGGCCACAGGATCATGGAGGACCAGTGGAGAACCGGCCACAGGGTCATGGAGGACCAGTGGAGAACCGGCCACAGGGTCATGGAGGACCAGTGGAGAACCGGCCACAGGATCATGGAGGACCAGTGGAGAACCGGCCACAGGGTCATGGAGGACCAGTGGAGAACAGGCCACAGGATCATGAAGGACCAGCAGAGAACCGGCCACAGGATCATGGAGGACCAGTGGAGAACCGGCCACAGGATCATGGAGGACCAGTGGAGAACCGGCCACAGGGTCATGGAGGACCAGTGGAGAACCGGCCACAGGATCATGGAGGACCAGTGGAGAACCGGCCACAGGGTCATGGAGGACCAGTGGAGAACCGGCCACAGGATCATGAAGGACCAGCAGAGAACCGGCCACAGGGTCATGAAGGACCAGTGGAGAACCGGCCACAGGGTCATGGAGGACCAGCAGAGAACCGGCCACAGGATCATGGAGGACCAGTGGAGAACCGGCCACAGGATCATGGAGGACCAGTGGAGAACCGGCCACAGGGTCATGGAGGACCAGTGGAGAACCGGCCACAGGATCATGGAGGACCAGTGGAGAACCGGCCACAGGGTCATGGAGGACCAGTGGAGAACCGGCCACAGGATCATGGAGGACCAGTGGAGAACCGGCCACAGGGTCATGGAGGACCAGTGGAGAACCGGCCACAGGATCATGAAGGACCAGCAGAGAACCGGCCACAGGATCATGGAGGACCAGTGGAGAACCGGCCACAGGATCATGGAGGACCAGTGGAGAACCGGCCACAGGGTCATGGAGGACCAGTGGAGAACCGGCCACAGGATCATGGAGGACCAGTGGAGAACCGGCCACAGGGTCATGGAGGACCAGTGGAGAACCGGCCACAGGATCATGAAGGACCAGCGGAGAACCGGCCACAGGATCATGGAGGACCAGTGGAGAACCGGCCACAGGATCATGGAGGACCAGTGGAGAACCGGCCACAGGGTCATGGAGGACCAGTGGAGAACCGGCCACAGGGTCATGGAGGACCAGTGGAGAACCGGCCACAGGATCATGGAGGACCAGTGGAGAACCGGCCACAGGGTCATGGAGGACCAGTGGAGAACCGGCCACAGGATCATGAAGGACCAGTGGAGAACCGGCCACAGGGTCATGGAGGACCAGTGGAGAACCGGCCACAGGATCATGGAGGACCAGCAGAGAACCGGCCACAGGATCATGGAGGACCAGTAGAGAACCGGCCACAGGGTCATGGAGGACCAGTGGAGAACCGGCCACAGGGTCATGGAGGACCAGTGGAGAACCGGCCACAGGGTCATGAAGGACCAGTGGAGAACCGGCCACAGGGTCATGAAGGACCAGTGGAGAACCGGCCACAGGATCATGGAGGACCAGTGGAGAACCGGCCACAGGGTCATGGAGGACCAGTGGAGAACCGGCCACAGGATCATGAAGGACCAGTGGAGAACCGGCCACAGGGTCATGGAGGACCAGTGGAGAACCGGCCACAGGGTCATGGAGGACCAGTGGAGAACCGGCCACAGGGTCATGGAGGACCAGCAGAGAACCGGCCACAGGGTCATGAAGGACCAGTGGAGAACCGGCCACAGGGTCATGGAGGACCAGTGGAGAACCGGCCACAGGGTCATGAAGGACCAGTGGAGAACCGGCCACAGGGTCAGTGGAGAACCGGCCACAGGGTCAGTGGAGAACCGGCCACAGGGTCATGGAGGACCAGTGGAGAACCGGCCACAGGGTCATGGAGGACCAGTGGAGAACCGGCCACAGGGTCATGGAGGACCAGTGGAGAACCGGCCACAGGGTCATGGAGGACCAGTGGAGAACCGGCCACAGGGTCATGAAGGACCAGTGGAGAACCGGCCACAGGATCATGGAGGACCAGTGGAGAACCGGCCACAGGGTCATGGAGGACCAGTGGAGAACCGGCCACAGGGTCATGGAGGACCAGCAGAGAACCGGCCACAGGGTCATGAAGGACCAGTGGAGAACCGGCCACAGGGTCATGGAGGACCAGTGGAGAACCGGCCACAGGGTCATGAAGGACCAGTGGAGAACCGGCCACAGGGTCATGGAGGACCAGCAGAGAACCGGCCACAGGGTCATGAAGGACCAGTGGAGAACCGGCCACAGGGTCATGGAGGACCAGCAGAGAACCGGCCACAGGGTCATGAAGGACCAGTGGAGAACCGGCCACAGGGTCATGGAGGACCAGTGGAGAACCGGCCACAGGGTCATGAAGGACCAGTGGAGAACCGGCCACAGGGTCAGTGGAGAACCGGCCACAGGGTCAGTGGAGAACCGGCCACAGGGTCATGGAGGACCAGTGGAGAACCGGCCACAGGGTCATGGAGGACCAGTGGAGAACCGGCCACAGGGTCATGGAGGACCAGTGGAGAACCGGCCACAGGGTCATGGAGGACCAGTGGAGAACCGGCCACAGGGTCATGAAGGACCAGTGGAGAACCGGCCACAGGATCATGGAGGACCAGTGGAGAACCGGCCACAGGGTCATGGAGGACCAGTGGAGAACCGGCCACAGGGTCATGGAGGACCAGCAGAGAACCGGCCACAGGGTCATGAAGGACCAGTGGAGAACCGGCCACAGGGTCATGGAGGACCAGTGGAGAACCGGCCACAGGGTCATGAAGGACCAGTGGAGAACCGGCCACAGGGTCATGGAGGACCAGCAGAGAACCGGCCACAGGGTCATGAAGGACCAGTGGAGAACCGGCCACAGGGTCATGGAGGACCAGTGGAGAACCGGCCACAGGGTCATGAAGGACCAGTGGAGAACCGGCCACAGGGTCAGTGGAGAACCGGCCACAGGGTCAGTGGAGAACCGGCCACAGGGTCATGGAGGACCAGTGGAGAACCGGCCACAGGGTCATGAAGGACCAGTGGAGAACCGGCCACAGGGTCAGTGGAGAACCGGCCACAGGGTCAGTGGAGAACCGGCCACAGGGTCATGGAGGACCAGTGGAGAACCGGCCACAGGATCATGGAGGACCAGTGGAGAACCGGCCACAGGGTCATGAAGGACCAGTGGAGAACCGGCCACAGGGTCATGGAGGACCAGTGGAGAACCGGCCACAGGGTGATGAAGGACCAGTGGAGAACCGGCCACAGGATCATGGAGGACCAGTGGAGAACCGGCCACAGGGTCATGGAGGACCAGTGGAGAACCGGCCACAGGGTGATGAAGGACCAGTGGAGAACCGGCCACAGGGTCATGGAGGACCAGTGGAGAACCGGCCACAGGGTCATGGAGGACCAGTGGAGAACCGGCCACAGGATCATGGAGGACCAGTGGAGAACCGGCCACAGGGTCATGAAGGACCAGTGGAGAACCGGCCACAGGGTCATGGAGGACCAGTGGAGAACCGGCCACAGGGTGATGAAGGACCAGTGGAGAACCGGCCACAGGGTCATGGAGGACCAGTGGAGAACCGGCCAGAGGGTCATGGAGGACCAGTGGAGAACCGGCCACAGGGTGATGAAGGACCAGTGGAGAACCGGCCACAGGGTCATGGAGGACCAGTGGAGAACCGGCCAGAGGGTCATGAAGGACCAGTGGAGAACCGGCCACAGGGTCATGGAGGACCAGTGGAGAACCGGCCACAGGGTCATGGAGGACCAGTGGAGAACCGGCCACAGGGTCATGGAGGACCAGTGGAGAACCGGCCACAGGGTGATGAAGGACCAGTGGAGAACCGGCCACAGGGTCATGAAGGACCAGTGGAGAACCGGCCACAGGGTCATGGAGGACCAGTGGAGAACCGGCCAGAGGGTCATGAAGGACCAGTGGAGAACCGGCCACAGGGTCATGAAGGACCAGTGGAGAACCGGCCACAGGGTCATGAAGGACCAGTGGAGAACCGGCCACAGGGTCATGAAGGACCAGTGGAGTACCGGCCACAGGGTCATGAAGGACCAGTGGAGAACCGGCCAGAGGGTCATGAAGGACCAGTGGAGAACCGGCCACAGGGTCATGAAGGACCAGTGGAGAACCGGCCACAGGGTCATGGAGGACCAGTAGAGAACCGGCCACAGGGTCATGGAGGACCAGTGGAGAACCGGCCACAGGATCATGAAGGACCAGTGGAGAACCGGCCAGAGGGTCATGAAGGACCAGTGGAGAACCGGCCACAGGGTCATGAAGGACCAGTGGAGAACCGGCCACAGGGTCATGGAGGACCAGTAGAGAACCGGCCACAGGGTCATGGAGGACCAGTGGAGAACCGGCCACAGGATCATGAAGGACCAGTGGAGAACCAGCCAGAGGGTCATGGAGGACCAGTGGAGAACCGGCCACAGGGTCATGAAGGACCAGTGGAGAACCGGCCACAGGGTCATGAAGGACCAGTGGAGAACCGGCCACAGGGTCATGAAGGACCAGTGGAGAACCAGTGGAGAACCGGCCACAGGGTCATGGAGGACCAGTGGAGAACCAGTGGGGAACCGGCCACAGGGTCATGGAGGACCAGTGGAGAACCGGCCACAGGATCATGGAGGACCAGTGGAGAACCAGTGGAGAACCGGCCACAGGGTCATGGAGGACCAGCAGAGAACCGGCCACAGGGTCATGAAGGACCAGTGGAGAACCGCCCAAAGGGTCATGGAGGACCAGTGGAGAACCGGCCACAGGGTCATGGAGGACCAGTAGAGAACCGGCCACAGGGTCATGGAGGACCAGTGGAGAACCGGCCACAGGATCATGAAGGACCAGTGGAGAACCGGCCAGAGGGTCATGAAGGACCAGTGGAGAACCGGCCACAGGGTCATGAAGGACCAGTGGAGAACCGGCCACAGGGTCATGGAGGACCAGTAGAGAACCGGCCACAGGGTCATGGAGGACCAGTGGAGAACCGGCCACAGGATCATGAAGGACCAGTGGAGAACCAGCCAGAGGGTCATGGAGGACCAGTGGAGAACCGGCCACAGGGTCATGAAGGACCAGTGGAGAACCGGCCACAGGGTCATGAAGGACCAGTGGAGAACCGGCCACAGGGTCATGAAGGACCAGTGGAGAACCGGCCACAGGTTCATGAAGGACCAGTGGAGAACCGGCCACAGGGTCATGGAGGACCAGTGGAGAACCGGCCACAGGGTCATGGAGGACCAGTGGAAAACCGGCCACAGGGTCATGGAGGACCAGTGGAGAACCGGCCACAGGGTCATGAAGGACCAGTGGAGAACCGGCCACAGGGTCATGGAGGACCAGTGGAGAACCGGCCACGGGTCATGGAGGACCAGTGGAGAACCGGCCACAGGGTCATGAAGGACCAGTGGAGAACCGGCCACAGGATCATGGAGGACCAGTGGAGAACCGGCCACAGGGTCATGAAGGACCAGTGGAGAACCGGCCACAGGGTCATGGAGGACCAGTGGAGAACCGGCCACAGGATCATGGAGGACCAGTGGAGAACCAGCCACAGGGTCATGAAGGACCAGTGGAGAACCGGCCACAGGATCATGGAGGACCAGTGGAGAACCGGCCACAGGATCATGGAGGACCAGTGGAGAACCGGCCACAGGATCATGGAGGACCAGTGGAGAACCGGCCACAGGATCATGGAGGACCAGTGGAGAACCGGCCACAGGGTCATGGAGGACCAGTGGAGAACCGGCCACAGGGTCATGAAGGACCAGTGGAGAACCGGCCACAGGATCATGGAGGACCAGTGGAGAACCGGCCACAGGATCATGGAGGACCAGTGGAGAACCGGCCACAGGGTCATGAAGGACCAGTGGAGAACCGGCCACAGGGTCATGGAGGACCAGTGGAGAACCGGCCACAGGGTGATGGAGGACCAGTGGAGAACCGGCCACAGGGTGATGGAGGACCAGTGGAGAACCGGCCACAGGGTGATGGAGGACCAGTGGAGAACCGGCCACAGGGTCATGAGGACCAGTGGAGAACCGGCCACAGGGTCATGAAGGACCAGTGGAGAACCGGCCACAGGGTCATGAAGGACCAGTGGAGAACCGGCACAGGGTCATGGAGGACCAGTGGAGAACCGGCCACAGGGTCATGGAGACAAGTGGAGAACCGGCCACAGGTCATGGAGGACCAGTGGAGAACCGGCCACAGGGTCATGAGGACCAGTGGAGAACCGGCCACAGGGTCATGAAGGACCAGTGGAGAACCGGCCAGAGGGTCATGGAGGACCAGTGGAGAACCGGGCCACAGGGTCATGAAGGACCAGTGGAGAACCGGCCCAGGGTCATGGAGGACCAGTGGAGAACCGGCCACAGGGTCATGAAGGACCAGTGGAGAACCGGCCACAGGGTCATGAAGGACCAGTGGAGAACCGGCCAGAGGGTCATGGAGGACCAGTGGAGAACCGGCCACAGGGTCATGAAGGACCAGTGGAGAACCGGCCACAGGGTCATGAAGGACCAGTGGAGAACCGGCCACAGGGTCATGAAGGACCAGTGGAGAACCGGCCACAGGGTCATGGAGGACCAGTGGAGAACCGGCCACAGGGTCATGAAGGACCAGTGGAGAACCGGCCACAGGGTCATGAAGGACCAGTGGAGAACGGCCAGAGGGTCATGGAGGACCAGTGGAGAACCGGCCACAGGGTCATGAAGGACCAGTGGAGAACCGGCCACAGGGTCATGAAGGACCAGTGGAGAACCGGCCACAGGGTCATGAAGGACCAGTGGAGAACCGGCCACAGGGTCATGAAAGGACCAGTGGAGAACCGGCCACAGGGTCATGAAGGACCAGTGGAGAACCGTCCACAGGGTCATGAAGGACCAGTGGAGAACCGGCCACAGGGTCATGGAGGGACCAGTGGAGAACCGTCCACAGGGTCATGAAGGACCAGTGGAGAACCGGCACAGGGTTCATGGAGGACCAGTGGAGAACCGGCACAGGGTCATGAAGGACCAGTGGAGAACCGGCCACCAGGGTCATGAAGGACCAGTGGAGAACCGGCCACAGGGTCATGAAGGACCAGTGGAGAACCGGCCACAGGGTCATGGGAGGACCAGTGGAGAACCGGCCACAGGGTCATGAAGGACAGTGGAGAACCGGCCACAGGGTCATGGGCGGCCAAGGCTCATTGATGCCCGTGTGGTCGATCAAACAGACGAGCTACTGGAGCTCAAACTGTTCAAGATTCGCCTGCACAAATGCTTCAGGAATGGTTTGAGGAGCACAACAACGAGTTTGAGGCATTGACTCGGCCTCCAGATTCCCCAGATCTCACTCCAATCGAGCATCTGTGGGATGAGCTGAACAAGCAAGTCTGATCCATGGAGGCCACACTTAAAGAATCTGCTTGCTAACATCTTGGTGCCAGATAGCACAGCACCCTTCAGGGGTCTAGAGGAGTCCATCAGAGACGGGTCAGGGGACCAACACAATATTAGGTCATAATGTATGCCTGATGGTGTATATATTACACGTTAGTAGTGTATGAGTTTTACAAGGTTATTTTGTCATTCACTGTTGGAGTCTTATAGCCCCTCTACACTCTAAAAAATGCCGGTTAAAACAACCCAAATGCCGGGTTAAAAACAACCCAAATATCGGGTTAAACAACTGCAAATGCTGGGTTAAAACAACCAATGCTGGGTTAAAACAACACAAATGCTGGGTTAAAAACAACTCAAATGCTGGGTTAAAACAACAAATGCTGGGTTTAAACCACCCAATTGCTGGGTTTAAAACAACCAAATGCTGGGTTAAACAACCCAATTGCTGGGTTAAAACAACCCAACCGCTGGGTTAAAACAACAA
>NC_137104.1:57128223-57198223 GCF_949357685.1 Gobio gobio
GGCCACAGGGTCATGAAGGACCAGTGGAGAACCGGCCACAGGGTCATGAAGGACCAGTGGAGAACCGGCCAGAGGGTCATGGAGGACCAGTGGAGAACCGGCCACAGGGTCATGAAGGACCAGTGGAGAACCGGCCACAGGGTCATGAAGGACCAGTGGAGAACCGGCCACAGGGTCATGGAGGACCAGTGGAGAACCGGCCACAGGGTCATGAAGGACCAGTGGAGAACCGGCCACAGGGTCATGGAGGACCATTGGAGAACCGGCCACAGGGTCATGAAGGACCAGTGGAGAACCGGCCACAGGGTCATGAAGGACCAGTGGAGAACCGGCCACAGGGTCATGAAGGACCAGTGGAGAACCGGCCAGAGGGTCATGGAGGACCAGTGGAGAACCGGCCACAGGGTCATGAAGGACCAGTGGAGAACCAGCCACAGGGTCATGGAGGACCAGTGGAGAACCGGCCACAGGGTCATGAAGGACCAGTGGAGAACCGGCCACAGGGTCATGAAGGACCAGTGGAGAACCGGCCAGAGGGTCATGGAGGACCAGTGGAGAACCGGCCACAGGGTCATGAAGGACCAGTGGAGAACCGGCCACAGGGTCATGAAGGACCAGTGGAGAACCGGCCACAGGGTCATGAAGGACCAGTGGAGAACCGGCCACAGGGTCATGGAGGACCATTGGAGAACCGGCCACAGGGTCATGAAGGACCAGTGGAGAACCGGCCACAGGGTCATGAAGGACCAGTGGAGAACCGGCCACAGGGTCATGAAGGACCAGTGGAGAACCGGCCAGAGGGTCATGGAGGACCAGTGGAGAACCGGCCACAGGGTCATGAAGGACCAGTGGAGAACCGGCCACAGGGTCATGGAGGACCAGTGGAGAACCGGCCACAGGGTCATGAAGGACCAGTGGAGAACCGGCCACAGGGTCATGAAGGACCAGTGGAGAACCGGCCACAGGGTCATGGAGGACCAGTGGAGAACCGGCCAGAGGGTCATGGAGGACCAGTGGAGAACCGGCCACAGGGTCATGAAGGACCAGTGGAGAACCGGCCACAGGGTCATGAAGGACCAGTTGAGAACCGGCCACAGGGTCATGGGCGGCCGAGGCTCATTGATGCCCGTGTGGTCGATCAAACAGACGAGCTACTGGAGCTCAAACTGTTCAAGATTCGCCTGGCACAAATGCTTCAGGAATGGTTTGAGGACCACAACAACGAGTTTGAGGCATTGACTCGGCCTCCAGATTCCCCAGATCTCACTCCAATCGAGCATCTGTGGGATGAGCTGAACAAGCAAGTCTGATCCATGGAGGCCACACTTAAAGAATCTGCTGCTAACATCTTGGTGCCAGATAGCACAGCACACCTTCAGGGGTCTAGAGGAGTCCATCAGAGACGGGTCAGGGGACCAACACAATATTAGGTCATAATGTTATGCCTGATGGTGTATATATTACACGTTAGTAGTGTATGAGTTTTATAAGGTTATTTTGTCATTCACTGTTGGAGTCTTATAGCCCCTCTACACTCTAAAAAATGCCGGTTAAAACAACCCAAATGCCGGGTTAAAACAACCCAAATATCGGGTTAAAACAACCCAAATGCTGGGTTAAAACAACCCAAATGCTGGGTTAAAACAACACAAATGCTGGGTTAAAACAACTCAAATGCTGGGTTAAAACAACAAATGCTGGGTTAAAACCACCCAATTGCTGGGTTAAAACAACCCAACCGCTGGGTTAAAACAACCCAATTGCTGGGTTAAAACAACCCAACCGCTGGGTTAAAACAACCCAATTGCTGGGTTAAAACAACCCAACCGCTGGGTTAAAACAACAACGCAATTGCTGGGTTAAAACAACCCAAATGCTGGGTTAAAACAACACAAATGCTGGGTTAAAACAACACAAATGCTGGGTTAAAACAACACAAATGCTGCGTTAAAACAACCCAAATGCCGGGTTAAAACAACCCAATTGCTGGGTTAAAACAACCCAACCGCTGGGTTAAAACAACCCAATTAAACAACAAATAACTTGGGTTATTTTTAACCCAGCAGTTTTTAGTGTATGTAATTAAAGTGTCTACACTTGGTTATTTCGGTTAATTGCCTCATCCTGGTATTTAAAGTGTGTTTTTCTGTGTGAACACACACACACGGGCAGTATTTATACTGGACCGTCACTGGGATGCAGCTCATGCTGGTAATAGTGCAGTTTCTACAGTATAATCTGAGTCTGTGCTGGGTTGAGCTGATCTGCTGCTGTTTGAAGAGCTGATGAACGTTGACCAGAGGCAGCAAATATTTACTCCAGCAAAAGTGCAAACGCAACAGATTTCCCACATGTCAGAACGTGTGAGGATCCATAGTGTTCCCGTCAGTCTCTCTCTCTCTCTCTCTCTCTCTCTCTCTCTCTCTCTCTCTCTCTCTCTCTCTCTCTCTCTCTCTCTCTCTCTCTCTCTCTCTCTCTCTCTCTCTCTCTCTCTCTCTCTCTCTCTCTCTCTCTCTCCCTCTCTCTCTCTCTCTCTCTCTCTCTGTGTCTCTCTCTCTCTCTCTGTGTCTCTCTGTGTCTCTCTCTCTCTCTCTCTCTCTCTCTCTCTCTCTCTCTCTCTCTCTCTCTCTCTCTCTCTCTCCCTCTCTCTCTCTCTCTCTCTCTCTCTCTCTCTCTCTCTCCCTCTCTCTCTCTCTCTCTCTCTCTCTGTGTCTCTCTCTCTCTCTCTCTCTCTGTGTCTCTCTCTCTCTCTCTCTCATTGGAGTGGTCAGGAACTGCTCTGGGTGTATCTGAGGACTTGTTTCTGACCTCGTGACCCAATTATCTGACCTCTGAACTTCAGATTTAGTTCTTTTTGACACCCACTGATGTCAGAGTGTCCTTAGTGTTCAGTTTCATCACATCTGTCCACTATAAACAGAGTGAGCACAGATCAGAAGAAGAAGAAGATCCTCAGTCTGAGGTGTGTGTAACTACAGCACTCTCACTCACTCACTGCTTCTGATGGAGATGCTTTAGACTCTATAGGAAAGACTCAAACCCGAGACTCGAGACTCGAGACTCAAAAGATGAACTAATCATTCTGTTCCCGGACGTGTGTCACACGGCCCGGCCCCAGATCAGAGTCAGACACAGACGAGTCCACAACTAACGTCTCGAGGAGTTCGAAGACACGAGAGGCGGAGAACAAACGTGATAAATATGAAGTTGCAAAAGAAAGAATGTCTCGGATCAGGAGGTGAGGTGAACTATCAGAGTTAGACTGCAATAGCCTGACCCAACAACTTATCAATTAAACGTTTCATTTTCTTTTATAACAGTTTTACAAATATAATCAACATTTTCATAAGTACTAGATTGGGCTATTTAACATGTCATTAGGGCCCGAGCACCGATGGTGTGAGGACCCTATTGGATTTCGAAAGTTTTTTATTAGGGCCCAAGCCCTGAAAGGGCGCAGAGCCCTATTGTTCTTCCTCAGATTATTCTTTGTTTTTTTTTTCTTTTTTTTTTTTTTCTTTTTTTCGACTTCTCGGGTACTTTTGGGGCACTTAACATGCTCGAAAACTCTTGAAACTTTGCACACACGTCGGAATGCGCGGCCATCAGAGCCGGGCTGAAGCTGGTACCCGGGCGTGGCAGGGAGGCTCGACAGCGCCCCCTTAAGTGGGGTCTGAAAACTTGGTCCATATATCAAACACACTTGCACGTACATGTATGAAACTCGGTACACATATAGATCTCATCGGGCCAAACAACTTTCGTGCTCATAGTTATGCGTCAGCCCAACAGGAAGTGAGCTATTATGGGTTGTTCGGAAAACCCATGCTCTGGAATTTAATATACTCCTCCGAGGCCATTGTTTCGATCATCGCCAAACTCGGTCAGCATGAAGAGAACATATCCAGGATGCTAAATTGCGAGCGGATTTTTGATATCTCAAACGGTTTGGCCGTGGCGAAGCAACGAATTTATGGCGAGAAAAGGGAAACAGGAAGTGTGTTATAACGTCAGCAAAAATTGACTGATTTGGATGAAACTTCAGCTGTGTGTTCGTTGTAAGAGGCCGATCACATGGATATGACTTTTGTGAGTCAAAGTTATAGCGCCACCAACTGGCAGCAGGAAGTGTGTCACTTTCAAAAATGCTTTGAATCACCATCTTATTTTCACCCCATTTACTTCAAACTTCATCAGTATAATGTGAAAACATGACAGATAGAGACGTATGAAATGGATTCCTGAAATTTCAAATACTGTTGCCATGGCAACGTGTCAAAGTTTAATAATCTTTTGGCTGTTTTGAGGCTCTTAGCATGCTTGAAATTGCTTGAAACTGCTTGAAACTCAATACACACATCAGAGATGTCAGTCAGTACACATTGGCAAAGCCTCAGAAACGGGCGGGGATGAGGGGCTCTCTAGCGCCACCTTTTGACAAAAGTGGGGGGGTTAGTTTTATCTTCTGTCACCAAACTCGGTACATATATTGTTCTCTTCGAGCCGGACAACTTTCTAATTTACAGTCATTAGCTCCGACCAACAGGAAGTCAGATATTTTGGTTTTAAGGTGAATATTTGTGTAATTCAGGGTCTGAGTTTTTACGTTCTCCTCGTAGGCGATTTATTCAATCTCCACCAAACTCGGTCAACATGAAACAAAGATACGGAAGATGCTAAAATGCGAACGAATATTGGATATCTCAAACGGTGTTGCCATGGCGAGGGATTAAATAAGGACAAAAAAGGGGAACAGAAATTGTCTCATATCTTGTAAAATCATATTTTAATTTCAATTAAATTAAGATTGTATGTTTGGTAATTGAACTTAGATTAATTTAAAATGACTATACTATTTTTCAGATGAATATATTTATTTATTTAAAATATTTCTGTGAATAATATTTTCTGTGTCTGCTGCTCTCCCCTCAATGAACACAAGATGGCAGCATTGTATTAGTTTTGAAGCAGGACAAAAAAAAAACTTGTTTCTCTCTCTCTCTCTCTCTCTCTCTTGTTTATGTGATTTATGAGGACACAAATTTGTATAATGACATGGGTATTACACTGGTATTACAACGTGTATGTGTGTGTGTTTAAAAACATACTAAAACAATGTTTTATTAAAATGTAACCAAATAGCTTTAAAATAATCATACTATTTTTCAGATCAATATATTTATTTTATTTAATATATTTCTTCTGAATATTTATTCTCTGTCTGCCCTCCCCTCACTAAAGGGTGGCAGTGTTGTGTTATTTTTTAAACTCTCTTTCTGTGTGTGTGTGTGTGTGTGTGTGTGTGTGTGTGTGTGTGTGTGTGTGTGTGTGTGTGTGTGTGTGTGTGTGTGTGTGTGTGTGTGTGTGTGTGTGTGTGTGTGTGTGTGTGTGTGTGTGTGTGTGTGTCTGTCAGTGTCCTATCTGTGTGGATGCGTCTCATGTCAGCTAATCAAGGGACACTGACACACACACACACACACACACACACACACACACACACACACACACACTCGACGCATAGATAGACTCGCGTCAGTTTCCTGCTCACATCGAGTTCTCTTTTGCTCTTGAACAAACAATAACACAGAGGATTTTGAGTATTCTCATATTAGAGTCTTAAATTAGTTAAATAACGTCTTAAATGAACTTTAAAGAGTTGTGAGGAAATGAGATGCGCGGGACCGCGCGTGAGATTCGCGGTTGTTCTTAAAGTGACAGGAGCACTGATGATGCCTGTCATTAATGTTCATCAAAGAACAACGGGAATAGAGAAAATTGTAGCTTTAATGATGATTCATCTATATTTCATTTATTATTTATGCAGTTAAGGAAGGTTTGATAACTATTACATTTCTGTATAACAGGGAAGGCCATGGGTAAATATAACATTTATTATTTTGGGATATAATCATGGTATATATAACATAATATATATATAACATATATAGGTGGAGGGGTGTTTATTACAACATAATCATGGTTTATGAAGACATTTCATGTGTCCCCGTAAATCAAAATAGCTTTAACAGCATATTAAACAATTCTTTAATAAAAATGTAAAAATGCAGAATGTTTTCTGTGATGGTAGGTTTAGGGGTAGTGTGTGTGTGTGTGTGTGTGTGTGTGTGTGTGTGTGTGTGTGTGTGTGTGTGTGTGTGTGTGTGTGTGTGTGTGTGTGTGTGTGTGTGTGTGTGTGTGTGTGTGTGTGTGTGTGTGTGTGTGTGTGTGTGTGTGTGTGTGTGTGTGTGTGTGTATGTGTGTGTGTGTATGTGTGTGTGTGTGTGTGTGCGATATGTAGGCTTAGGGGTAGTGTAGGGGGATAGAATGTACAGTTTGTACAGTATACAAACCATTAAGTCTATGGAATGCCATCTGCCTGTCTTTCCCCTTCCCCCTCTCTATCTGTGTGTGTGTGTGTGTGTGTGTGTGTGGGGGGGGGGGTCTCTCTCTCACCCTGTGAGTTTGTGTGTGTGCCTTTCTCTCAGTCCTTACCCTCCCCCTCACTCTCACTCTATCATTGTGTTTGTGTGTGTGTGTGTGTGTGTGTGTGTGTGACTTTCTCTCTTGATCATAATTTAACCCTTTCATATAGGCTATCACAAATAACTATCACTTGAAATAAAAACGTCATGTGATGTGTTTGCCAAGATCACGTATGATGCACATGTCTTTAAATTAATTATTTACTGATATAATATAAATGTATTAAAACATAAATTTCACATGATTTTATAAAAGTGGCTATTTATAATAAACTTCCATAAAATGTAGACACGCATCTTACTCTTACCTGACACTGATATTAAAATCATCTTTGCAGTTTCTGTGATTTGGCTCCATTTATACATTTTTTATTAAAAGAAATTTATTGGACCACCCATATTGAAATGAAAGCATGTTTTATGGTGCATAAGATTGGTGCACAAACGGTAGCTAAGGTAGCTCAAAAACACATGAAGAGAAGTGTTAGAATAAAACAACATCAGCATTCGAATGGTATTCTGAACTCATTCCAATTTGACCTTTGACATAATCTGACATGAAATTCATATAAATTTAATTGATTTCATAGATGTGGCTGTTGTGGTTTGTGGTCATAGCAGCACCAACTGCTGCAGTTAATGTGGTGAATTCAGATGACTTTGACATAGTCCTTTTATGTTTTCCCATTTTAAATGCCTATTGCCTGCCGTGCACAGTTAAACTGATGCCACCGGGGTGGCGGTGCCACCGGCTTGGGCCCGTCATCGCTGCTCGCAGCTTTAATTCTTCTTCTTCTTCTTCTTCTTCTTCTTCTTCTCCCAAATGAATCGCTTTTTTGGGGGCCTAAACACACTCGAAAACTCACAAAACTTTCAAAACTCGTCCAAATTGGCGAAAATTTACGTCTGTTATGGTATTCAGAATTAGGCGTGGCAAAATGGCTCGACAGCGCCACCTAACGATGTGCCCCTCCCGCTACGTTTCACGTACAGCTATGAAATTCGGTATACACATGTAACAGCCCAATACCTACAAAAAAGTGTCTACGTGCAAAATCCGAAAACCAACAGGAAGTCAGATATTTTTAATTTTTTTTTGCAAAATGTGCCATTTCCAGACGTTGTACTTTAACGAACTCCCCCTAGAGATTTAATCAGATCAACATCATATTTGGTCAGTCTAATCTAAAGGCCTTTGCAACGTTAAATTGCGAAGATCTTGAGTTTTCCCTGAAGGGCGTGTCCGTGGCGGTCTCGCCAAATCTGATGTTTCGCCATGAAAAAGGAAGTTGTTGTAACTCGGACATACAATGTCTGATCTGCCCCAAACTTCACATGTTTTATTAGAGTCTTTGCCTGAAGACATCAACATGCCAATATTCAGTGACAGTCATAGCGCCACCTGTGGGCAACAGGAAATGGCATGTTTAACACTGTGATTAACTCCTCATTGAGATGTAACCAGATCAACATCATATTTGGTCAGTCTAATCTAAAGGCCTTGGTGATGTTATATTGTGAAGATCTTGAGTTTTCCCTGAAGGCCGTGTCCGTGGCGGCCTGACAAAGTCTGATGTTTCGCCATGACACAGGAAGCTGTTGTAAGTCAGGCATACAATGTCCGATCTGCCCCAAACTTCACATGTTTGATAAGAGTCCTGACCTAAACACATCTACATATAAGTTTCAGAATTAGGCATGGCAAAATGGCTCCATAGCGCCACCTACAACATTTCAACTAAGTGCCCCTCCCGCTACGTTTCACGTACAGGTATGAAATTCGGTACACACATGTAACAGCCCAATACCTACAAAAAAGTCTCCTGGTACGAAATCTGAAAACCAACAGGAAGTGAGATATTTTGATTTTTCTTTACTAAATTGTTGCAAATTTTCCCATTTACAGATGTTGTACTTTAATCAACTCCGCATAGAGATTTTATCAGATCAACATCATATTTGGTCAGTCTAATCTATAGGCCTTGGTGATGTTATATTGTGAAGATCTTGAGTTTTCCCTGAAGGGCGTGTCCGTGGTGGCCTGACAAAGTCTGATGTTTCGCCATGACACAGGAAGCTGTTGTAAGTCAGGCATACAATGTCCGAACTGCCCCAAACTTCATATGTTTGATAAGAGTCCTGACCTAAACACATCTACATGCCAATATTCAGTTAGTCATAGCGCCACCTGCTGGCAACAGGAAATGGCATGCTTTATACTATAATTCACTCCCAGAAACACTTTTAAATATGCCATGAAATCCCAAAAATGCTAGAAACACAATAAATCTTGCAACACGTGGAGACGTGCTACTGTATGTGATTTACGCCATTAAACAGGAAGTTGTTGTAACTCAGGTATACAATGTCCGATCTGCCTCATACTTCACGTTTGATAATAGTCCTGACCTGAAGACTCTACATGGCAATATTCAGTTATAGTCGAAGCGCCACCTGCTGGCAGAAGGAAGTGTGGCACATTGAAGTGAGTTTGCCATATTTCTCCTATATTGACCCACTTAAATGCATGTCGCCCACTATTCACTGTAGTCCTGAGGCCACCGGTTGGCGGTGCATGTGCGAGGGCCCTTTCATCGCTGCTAGCAGCTTTAATTTTAATTATATTTTGCTGAAATGAACGAAATGACTCGAAAAAAGATTAGTTTATTTTGCTGAACGAGACTCAAAGATCCGAGTCAGTAAAATGATCCGAACTTCCCACTACTAGTGTGTGTGTGTGTGTGTGTGTGTGTGTGTGTGTGTGTGTGTGTGTGTGTGTGTGTGTGTGTGTGTGTGTGTGTGTGTGTGTGTGTGTGTGTGTGTCAAGCATGGTCATTGGTCAATTGCAAGTATTGTCACAGATATAGAGGGATTATATCAACCCAATTAAAGCCATTAGTGTTAGCAAAAAATTGCGAAAATATCATTATTTGACATGAAATATAGTTTATACTCATGAAATATACACACACTATTTATTACTTCCATTTCTTTGAAATCTGATTTCATGTTGTATCGCTCCATAGGAAGATAATTACAATAATATGAATGAAGTTCCAAGTGCCCAACCAAAGGGAACACTGATCTCCATCATGGTGACAGGAAGAGGAGGAAATTAGTGAAAAGTTTATTAAAAATTGCAAATATAAAGATTGTACTTAATTCAGACTTAAAGTACTAAAATAACTAAAATTAATATTATAATATTATATTATATAATAATAATTAATAGAAAACTGTACTAACATTTAAAAATCTTATAAAAATAACCAATAACAAAAATGATAGTGGAAACAGAAAATATAAAAATAAAATCTAATTCAAAGTACTAAAATTACAGCATTTCTCATTTTTGTTTAATTTAACATAACATACTAAAACTAAAGCTAATAAATATAATTATTAAAATCTACTGACATATTTAAAAAATACTAACATTTCTGAAACATTAGCTAGAGTTTAATTGTGCCGTTTATCACCTCATACCCTCAGCACATTAATATGGATTGTGGGAAATATCTGAAGGAAAGTATTCATATTTTTGTTCTTGACACTGGAGCTCATGAGTGTGTAGATCAGATGTGAATCATTCCCTTTGCCTTGTGTATATGATGAGGTGTGTGTGTGTGTGTGTGTGTGTATGATGAGGTGTGTGTGTGTGTGTGTGTATGATGAGGTGTGTGTGTGTGTGTGTGTATGATGAGGTGTGTGTGTGTGTGTGTGTGTATGATGAGGTGTGTGTGTGTGTGTGTGTGTGTATGATGAGGTGTGTGTGTGTGTGTGTGTATGATGAGGTGTGTGTGTGTGTGTGTGTATGATGAGGTGTGTGTGTGTGTGTGTGTGTATGATGAGGTGTGTGTGTGTGTGTGTGTGTGTGTGTGTGTGTGTGTGTGTTGTGTGTGGTGTGTGTGGTGTGTGTGTGTGTGTGTGATGAGGTGTGTGTGTGTGTGTGTGTGTGTGTGTGTGTGTGTGTGTGTGTGTGTGTGTGTGTGTGTGTGTGTGTGTGTGTATGATGAGGTGTGTGTGTGTGTATGATGAGGTGTGTGTGTGTGTGTGTGTGTGTGTGTGTGTGTGTGTGTGTGTGTGTGTGTGTGTGATGATGCTGACGTGTCTCCGCCAGCAGAGGGCAGTGATGATCTGACCTGCGCCGCTGAGGACTCTGGGAAATAAAGCGCTCTGACAGACAGGAGCAGAGTCACTGACCGGTCATGTGGAGATTATCTCAACCAGCACAGCTTATAATGACCCCTTCATCACCCCTGGGCTGCAGCTGACCCCACTGGACCTTTCCTTCATTTTTAAAAGTGTTCCCTTCATCTCAGGGCCATGAGACTCTGTGACTTTTCCTAAATAATCTATCTAAACATGCACAAAAAAAACTGGGCTTGATTTGGTTGTTCTTAAACTGTGTCCATTTTTTTTTTCAGATTGACCCCACATTGAAAATGAATGGAATTTTTTTTTTCACTTTGTCACAAAAATAAAACAAAATGCAGTAAAACTCTGAAAATTTCTACATTTAAATCAAGGTTATCTTATACACACACACACACACACACACACACACACACACACACACACACACACACACACACACACAGGGGGGGTTTTGTGAAATGTGAGGACATTCCATAGGCGTAATGGTTTTATACCGTACAAACAGTATTTTCTATCCCCTTACACTGACCCTAAACCTACCCATCACACACACACACACACACACACACACTGCCCCTGCCCCTAAACCTACCCATCACACACACACACACACACACACACACACACACACTGCCCCTAAACCTACCCATCACACACACACACACACACACACACACACACACACACACACACACACACACACACACACTGCCCCTGCCCCTAAACCTACCCATCACACACACACACACACACACACACACACACACACACACACTGCCCCTAAACCTACCCATCACACACACACACACACACACACACACACACACACACACACACACACACACACACACACACACACACACACACACACACACACACACACTGTGCAGTTCACTTTCTGTGAAAAAAAATCTCATTCTGTGATTTATAAGCATTTTGAAAAGTGAGGACATGGGGAACGTCCTCATATTTCACCCTCTTTTTGTAATACCCATGTCGTTATACACATTTGTGTCCTGATATTTCACAAAAACATGCCCACACACACACACACACACACACACACACGTGTGTGACTGCAAGAGAGCGCATTTGTATAGAAATTTGCAAATAAAATCAACAAAACTGGCATAAATCTGAAAAACTGCTATACATAAATGAAAGACTAATACTAGAGCACAAATGCAATATGCAACATACAATTTAGATTTAATTAAGATCATCTTTTAAGTGATTTTGTCATAAGAAAAATATTTTTTTAATGAGCAAATTTATGGCCTAGTTAAGTAATTGTGCAGTAAATAGGTAAAAAAACTACCAAATATCCACAAAAACACAGCATAAATGTAAAGTTGAGAAGTAAATAAAAAAATGATATATAGTTTTCCATGTAAGAAATGTATATTTCCTCATGCAATCGCTCTGTAAATGTTTGGAGTCGATCTTGACCCCACAAACGTAAACCCTACATAACCCAAACACAGTGGCAGTGCGGCTGATGTGTGCTGGGAGGGTTTACAGGCCTATAATGTTTTGATTGAATTTGATTTGATATTTTCAAGCTTTTATTGTAAATGGCTCTGCAACTTCTGAAGACACATTTCTTTCTTCCACTAAACATCTCTGGCGTGATAATGTGTGTGTGTTTCTCGCGTGTGATGTGTTTGTTTGCTGTAAATGACGCCCTGATTCTCCTAAACATACTTGACTGATGATGAAGATGATGATAATGATGATAATGATGATGATGATGATGTAAAGAATCAGGTTCTCGTCCGTCTGCAGTTTGTGTGTCTGGACATGAGCACACCCGTCTGTGTGTTTGTTCTCCATCCTCACGAGAGAAACATGTCAGAGCTTCATTTAAAGGAAACAGAAACACGTCCTGAGAATCACACAAACTGGTTTAGATGAACTGAGGGAGAGTTATGCAAGAACCTGCTTTAAACTGATACCACATTACGCCCTGGGCAGATAAACACACATGCGCATTAAACATCTGCATTTAGTTGTCAAGGGAATGTTTATTTGTTAATCAGCGATTCAGCAAATGAGACGGAAGAAGAGTTCATGTATTGTGTGAGATTACATGTCACTACATGTTTTTATATTTAAAAAAAAAATTGAGATACATTTTGAATTAACTTAAGAGAGAGTTCCTATTTACACTATATTGCCAAAGGTTTTAGGACTTTAATGCCATCCCATTCTTAATCTTCATCCCAAAGCTGTTCTATCAGGTTGAGGCCAGTCCAGTTCCTCCACACCAAACTTGACAACATGAACATTAAATACACAAAGACTAATGACTAGACAAAGGACACCTGTGATGATTAAACAATGAACCAATGACAACATGACACAAGAACACATGAGGCCATGGGGATCACATGACAACAGGAAACAAACCCAAAACACACTGTGCACTAGATTATAAACTAGAGATCATAAAACGAAGCATTTAAATATCATCTTACTAAGACTAATGATTGTCAGATATTGATTTTTACATGCATGTCAGATCTGCTGTACTGTTATAAAGATCTCACAGATTTACACGCATCAGAATCTCACATAAACATCAGCGTCTGAGATTTCCTCCATATTCTCACTATATGAGCCATAAACGCCTGATGCTTCAAATATGATACCCAACATAAAAACATTTTGGAATATTTTGTCTAAATATTTTGTCCCATTAAAAAAGATTTCCCTGACTAATATATCATAATTAGGGTTAGCTGAAGATCCCTAAAAGTCTCTTATGTCAGCCGATTATGACTGTGAACCACCACATCATTTCTTCATCATCATCATCATCATCATCATCATCATCATCAGTCAAATATGGAGTTTGACTATAGCTAATGGAAGTATGCAGTATTATTGTGTTAGTGTGTTTCTCAAGAGGCTGCAGGTGTTGTGTGTTTGTTTGCTCTAAAGTGACGCCCTGACTCTTCTCAACATATTTGACTGATGATGATGATGATGATGATGATGATGATGATGATGATGATGATGATGATGATGATGTGAGCTGAGAATCAGGTTTGATCGGATAAGACGAAAGATTGACTTATGATTGACATCAGTGGAATAATCAAACCCGTTCAGATGCTCAGAATCCACTGGAATGGGTTTGATCTGTTCTGTCAGCTGATCATTTCCACAGTTCCACAGATTCTTTCCATCATCATCATCATCAGTGAAACGTGTTTAGAAGAACGGGAGTGTCACGGAAGAGTTTCAGAGAAACACAAACACTTCATACCTGCGGCGTCTCGAGGAATAAAAGAATACAGTAAAACATTTTAGTTAGTTAAAGCATTTCTCATTTTCTCTTAGTTTAACTTGAGGTATTACATAACTAAAGCTAAAACTAATACAATAATTAAAAACTATATTGACATATTAAAAAAATTATAAAAATGACAAAAACAACACAATTTCTAAAACATTACCTGTGCACTTTATTAGTTTATTAGCACTTTATTCACTTTAAGACCAACACATGACCAACACATGACCAACACATGACCAACACACATGACCAACACATGACCAACACATGACCAACACATGACCAACACATGACCAACACAAGACCAACGCATGACCAACACATGACCAACACATGACCAACACATGACCAACACATGACCAACACATGACCAACACATGACCAACACATGACCAACGCATGACCAACACATGACCAACACATGACCAACACATGACCAAGACATGACCAACACATGACCAACACATGACCAACACATGACCAACACATGACCAACACATGACCAACGCATGACCAACACATGACCAACACATGACCAACACATGACCAACACATGACCAACACAAGACCAACACATGACCAACACAAGACCAACACATGACCAACACATGACCAACACATGACCAACACAAGACCAACACATGACCAACACATGACCAACACATGACCAACACATGACCAACTCATGACCAACACATGACCAACACATGACCAACACATGACCAACACATGACCAACACATGACCAACACATGACCAACACAAGACCAACACATGACCAACTCATGACCAACACATGACCAACACATGATCAACACATGACCAACACATGACCAACACATGATCAACTCATGACCAACACATGACCAACACATGACCAACACATGACCAACACATGACCAACACAAGACCAACACATGACCAACTCATGACCAACACATGACCAACACATGATCAACACATGACCAACACATGACCAACACATGACCAACACATGACCAACACATGACCAACACATGACCAACACATGACCAACACATGACCAACACATGACCAACACATGACCAACACATGACCAACTCATGACCAACACATGACCAACACATGATCAACACATGACCAACACATGACCAACACATGACCAACTCATGACCAACACATGACCAACACAGGACCAACACAGGACCAACACATGACCAACACATGACCAACACATGACCAACACATGACCAACACATGACCAACACATGACCAACACATGACCAACACAGGACCAACACATGACCAACACATGACCAACACATGACCAACACATGACCAACACATGACCAACACATGACCAACACATGACCAACACATGACCAACACATGACCAACACAGGACCAACACATGACCAACACATGACCAACACATGATCAACACATGACCAACACATGACCAACACATGATCAACACATGACCAACACAAGACCAACACATGACCAACTCATGACCAACACATGACCAACACATGATCAACACATGACCAACACATGACCAACACATGATCAACTCATGACCAACACATGACCAACACATGACCAACACATGACCAACACATGACCAACACAAGACCAACACATGACCAACTCATGACCAACACATGACCAACACATGATCAACACATGACCAACACATGACCAACACATGACCAACACATGACCAACACATGACCAACACATGACCAACACATGACCAACACATGACCAACACATGACCAACACATGACCAACACATGATCAACACATGACCAACACATGACCAACACATGACCAACTCATGACCAACACATGACCAACACAGGACCAACACAGGACCAACACATGACCAACACATGACCAACACATGACCAACACATGACCAACACATGACCAACACAGGACCAACACATGACCAACACATGACCAACACATGACCAACACATGACCAACACATGACCAACACATGACCAACACATGACCAACACATGACCAACACATGACCAACACAGGACCAACACATGACCAACACATGACCAACACATGATCAACACATGACCAACACATGACCAACACATGACCAACACATGACCAACACATGACCCTGAAGTGTGTGAGAGACCGTGATTATCCTCCTCCTGAAACTGCCTCATCGTCACGGCATCCTCAATAAACCCGTCTCCGGCGTGATGACTCCGATCTTTCGAATATTCCGATCTATTATGACCTCTGACCTGTAAAGTTGCCAGAATAATAATCATACGCTGTTTGTTAATTGGCCAGAGGAGAACTGCCCCCCCGACTGAGCCTGGTTTCTCCAAGGTTTATTTTCCTCCATTCTGCTCCTGATGGGGTTTGGGTTTCCTCTGGCTTGTGTTGCTCAGTTGGAGACACTACATGTTCAACTAAATATCCAAATAAATCTAATTATTAAACTAAATTAACCATATAAACTAAATTACTGATCTAAAGCCCACACTGTCACTGTATGATAATTGAAATGAACTGATGACATCAGCGTTTTTTCCAGAATAGTTATACAGCTGAATAAAATTATGCTGCATTATTTTCCTGTTTAACACTGTAAAGCTGCTCTGAGACAATCTGCATTGTTAAAAGCGCTATATAAATAAAGATGACTTGACTTGACTTGACTTTATATCCTCAGTAAATGTATATTGACATATTTAAAAAAAAAAAGACAAAAAAACGTCCTGAGAAAAACCCAAACAAACTCTAGATTGCAGTTTTAGAATAAATGTGAGCATGCATTTACTCATCTTGCACACAAAAAACTGATTCAGAAATGCAATCTGAGAATATTACGCAAAGCTATTAAATATATTAAATGACACAAATATACTTTATGTACTTAATCTCCCTTTATTAACCAATGTCTTTGCTGCTGACATTCGATGAACCCAGCTGGACCTGAGGAACTCCTCTACTCTTGATAATGGAGCATAGTTTCTCCTCCACACTCTAGAGTGTTGCTCAAAGGACTTTCCTATAAAAAGTGACGCTTTTTTTAAACAATGTTTACACATTGACATGAATCACATTCATTATCCTCAGAACTGAATAGGAAAAATGGCCGCTGGTGTTTAGGATCATTGGGATTCTCCGCTGAAGAGATCTCTAATGTGCATGCAACCACTTTAGTTTGGCTTTGTGTTCAGAAGTTAAAGAAATTTATCAAGGCATTTCATTAAAAAATAAATGAATGAATGAGACGCTCAAGGAAGTGCAGTCAGTCGTTCTCACTCGGGTGTTGTTTATCGTCTTTCGTGTGTGAATACAGATGAACGGCATTGTTTCATTCGTCAGCACTGGAGGAACTGGTTTAGGACATTCCACGCCTTTAAAGGATTGACACTATAAAAGAACAAACTCACCTGCTCTAAAGCAAAATATGGAGATGGAGAAGCGGGGCAGGAGCACCTGTGCTAATTCAATGGCAGTGGGAAAAGACTTCTTCTTTTTCGTGCACACGATTTTGTCTTATGACAATGATCTTTCTCAAGGCCGACAGAGTGTCTCGGGTGCTCCTGCCCCGGGCATTTCTGCGCCATCAGCAATGGTGAGTGATTCATATGACCAAATTTTTATTTCACAATATGAGAAATTGTATTTCACGATAACGATATATATATCACAATATAGTTGTTTTGTGTTCATTGATCTAGTTTCTGTTATCAAAAATAAGAAAAAGAAGCAAATTACAAACAATAGGACAAATACAGTATAACCAAAAGATGTTACGTTTTTCAGGTACAATAGTTTTATTAAAAATGAAGTTAGAATTGGTACAGAAATGTCATAATCAAATAAAAAAATTAAATATTGCATAGTGTATGAATTAAATATAAATGTATTCTTATTAAAGCTATAAAAAAGGGATTCAGTCAAAAGTAATGCTATAGCAGGCGGTGGGCATGAATGACGATCTGTGCAAACTGTGCTTCTTTATATGGAGTCGAAATAACGCCGCATAGATTGGCAAAAGAATAAAGAATTGCAAAAGAAAAAGAAGTATTGAGAGAAAAAAATACGTTTTGCTAAAGGAAAATAAAGTAGTCTCATTTGCAACCCTGCGTTTCAGTCGAGTGTGAGTTTACGATACTGTTTTCTCCTTTGCTCTTCACTTTCTGTGCGTGTCACTTTATAGCACTGTTTTGACATGGGGGTGGAGTCAAGAAACTGGGGCGTGTTCAGCTGACATGGTCACGCCTCCCTCCGTGTGACATCATCTCCCCGAGACCAAACGGCTCCTCCCGCAGTTCCCCTTCGAGGGAACTCGCACTGCGTCGTCGAGTGACAACACTCTGGGAACGCCCACAGCATTGCGCGTCTGAAGTATGAATGAAATCAAGCCAATCTGATTGGTGGTGCGTCGTGACGTAGTAGATGACGGCATACCCGGAAGATACAAAAGGGAAGCTGATGCAAACACATACCAGCACTTGCGATGAAGCGAGCGCTCTGTGTTTTGTCAGTCTTATTTGATGTTGTTTGTCTACCAACGTTGTTCACAAGCAGGGCTCGCGAACTCCGTGGCTGGTCCCGTGTCTGTCGAAAAAAAAAAAAAAAGACAGCACGGTTGATCAATCATGGGACTCGCAGATGGGCTGTCAGGGGAACGTGAGAGTGCTGCAGCATCTTCTCCTTCCCTGTTTGACAGTTCCATTGTTCTCCTTCCCCGTGTGGAAGCCCGCGCTGCGGCTTCTTCCCCCGGGGTGGAGGACCCGATGCGTGAGCTGTCTGATTCTGAGGAATTAGACGGGCTCCGTATCGAGGCTCGCCATTTCCTAGTGCAAGATTCAATTTCGCGTTGCCAAAAAAAAAAAAAAAGGGCAGCGCGTAGGATCGAATCTGCTAGTAAAGTGATACAACGTGATACGGTGAAATGTGATACTGTTGGGTGCGAGGCATGCGGTCAGCGCCTGAGGGTGCTGGCGGTTTTTCATTGAGAAATATCTCAACGTGTACTGCCGTGCGCCTTTCGGGTGTTTCAGCCTCGCGCCTGTTTGACTTTATTCCCGAGGGATGAAAGCCAATTGTATTACAACGGCTCGAGCCACGTTGCTGAGGCAACGTGTGGTTACGAGCCATATAAAATACAATAAAACAGTATCATCTGATGAGGAATTAAATAATATATGATCTGACTTTGAGGAGTTAGATATTCAGCCTGTCATTCAGACCATATTATGGCTGCATTTAATTCTGAGGAATTAAATTAAAGTATTATCTAACGTGAGGAGTTAGATGTATTTTTTACTCAGCCTATCATTCAGACTAGGTTGCACGGGTTGGGTGATTATGATGGCATTTAATTCTGAGGAATTGAGTGTCATGTTATCTGACTTTGATAAGTTAGATACTTTAATATACTCTACAACCGGTACTTCGTAGTTCCAAAGAAGGATGGTGGGTTGCGTCCGATAATAGATCTCAGGCTCTTGAATCGGTCTCTGAGGAGATTCAGGTTCAAGATGCTCATAATTCCAGCCATCGTGAGTCAGATCCAGTCCGAGGACTGGTTCGTCACAATAGATCTAAAGGACGCATACTTCCATATTTCCACCCTTCCATGTCACAGGAAGTTAACAAGGGTTATAGTCATAACCCGAGACGTTTCTCATGAAGCCAATACTGAAGTGCCTTAAACTGCAGTTCATGGACTGGCCATTAGAGGAGCAGAATCTCATTGAGCTCATGTTAAAATGGCCAACTTTACAGCAGAAGAACACGTTTACAGTCTGGGACAAACTGTGCTTTTGGTCTGTACGGCTGAGTTTGCCCTTCATGACGACTGTGAGGGGGTGAATGTTTTTATAACTCATTCGTTTACATTATATAAAGCCTTAAAGTTAATCATAATTAAGGGCGTGGCCACTTTGATTGACAGGTGGATTGCCGTTTATCTGCTGCCTGTTAGTCATCAGCTCCGCCCACGTCCCGCCTCTTTGCCCATTGTCTGTTACCTGGGAGTGACGCGCTGACAAGATGGCGAAGGCCAGCTTGAACATACTTTCCGCTTCAGAAATGCTCTTCAGAATCCCATGGGTGACGTCACGGACACTACGCCCATATTTTTTTACAGTCTATGCTCGAGACGCTGATTAGGACCGATGAGGGCACCATTGCTGGGTTCCAGTTCGTTTTTGGCCCTGTCCCAAATGGCACACTTCATGTGCACTTTCGGTCTTGTGGACTTACAATGGCCGCTGTGTGCCCGTTAAGTCCACAAGACCGTAGGATGTCCCATTTGTCATTTTAGGTCTCAGAAGGTGCTCGCGAGCGCCCCCTTTGAGGTCGATTTGCGCCCTCGATGCGCACTTCTGCCGAGCCTTTAATTAAGTTTTTAATTATAAATAAAGTCATAGAGTCATGAAATATCACCTTATATTATTATCTGTCCACAAGAGTTCGGCAGAGACACTCAATGTAAGATATTCTGAGCTGAATTAACAGGGTTACACATGAAACTGGGAGTTATTTTGAGTTTAAGTTGAAAGAATGTGACATATGTGTTTAAATTATTATTTATTTATTGATAAAAGCTAGTTATTTAAAGGTAAATAAAATAAAAAACAACACAAAAAAGCTAAAATATTCAAATGAAAAAAAAAAGTATAATTGTGAAGGATCTGTTACCAAGTGTGAGGGAAGGATGAGGGTTAATAATATAATACAATAACTGTTACCTCAAATAAACAACCCAGAAGCTTCTTTCCTTTTGCAGAACAACCAGCTGAATGCTAAGCACTCAATTGAGACGGCATTACCGCCGGTCACTCTAGCCCTGCGGATTGCTGAAGCTGATTCCAGACCATCAGTCCTCCTGGATCTCTCTGTGAATCATCAGATCCTTCTGTCCACCCTCTCATCACTGGCCATCACAGGGACTCCGCTCCACTGCCTTGAGTCCCATCTCACAGGTAGTCTTTCAGGGTTCCCTGTAGAGGAGAGGCATCCAAAGACCATGGGGGTTCCTCAGGGCTCAGTGCTGGGACCGCTCCTCTTCTCCATTTACACTACATCACTGGCACATGGCTTCTCATACCACTGCTATGCTGATGACACTCAGCTCTACCTTTCATTCCAACCAGACGACCCCACAGTAGCTGCACGAATCTCCAGATGTCTGACGAACATCTCAGCATGGAGATTCAAGACTGAGATTCTCGTCTTCCTGGCCACTCTGTCAGAAGAGATCCGACTGTGTTTCCATCCAGGGCCGGACCGAAGCCTTGTGTTTCACCATAAATGCTTTAGCTGGCGTTATGAGCCGTGGATCTCCAGGGATCCAGAGCATTTAATGAAGATGTGTGTTGATTTCAGTAATCGGGAAGCAGCCGTCAAAATGACACTTCAACGAATTTATGATTCTAAAATCTTAATTAAAGATCTGTTTTCTAAATATTCAAATATTCCTGTAGATCGAACTATGTCTTTAAAGATTTTGAAGTATATAAATTATAATATAAAGGATTTTGAGAAGATTGACTTTAATAAACAGTTTTCATTTAGCATTATTGAGTTTAAAAATGGGTCACATAAATTAATCGGACCCTTTAAACCAAAGCCAAGACAAGACAACGCAAGTCAACGAAACAGCAAACGCTGTCCTGATTTACAGCATGCTGAAGAACAAACTATTATGGCAATAGAAGAATACTTAAGTAACAATAAGAAGATTATAAAGAAGCGACAGATAAAGCATATATTACATTTCACTAATTACAGTCCTTGTGTGGACACAAAAGATCACAAATCTTGTACGATTATGTTAGGTCGTTTTGCTCATAAAATATACAGAACTTATAACATCAAATTTCACAATTACTGTAGGGACGTTTATGGTGCAACAGGGAGGGATATATTAAAGGAGCTACAGGAACTGATTAGACAGAAACATCCTTTGATTATATGGACATTACAATGGTTAAAAGAAATGATTAACAGAGAACACCGAAGATCAAAATTGAGATTTTCAGAGTTAAATCAAGTCCATAAAAAGAAAAAAAACATCATCCATAATATCAAAGTAGAAATGAAGAAAATAGCAGATAAGAAGAGTCTGGATTTCCTCTCTTCTCTAGATAGATTTGAAATTGAATTTCCCGTTGATCCACTGACGTTAGAGGAGTTGAAGAGCTTTGGAGAACGACAGGCCGATCGGATGAAAACACACGTCAAGCTGAACATCAGTGAGGACATTAGGGAAAAGATCCGCTTGCTTTTTCATTCTAAGTGGTGTGAACTAGTAGATAAAGAATATATCTTTGCTGAAGGAGATGAAGGATTTAAAGCTAAAATATCTGAAGTTGAGTTTAAACATCTCAAGCTCTGTGATGTCATCAATGCATGTACTGTTACCTTCGCTTGTGATGATGTGAAGGCCATTACAGGTCATTATCATCTGACCAGAGTAAACGGGTTCAAAAGAAACGCAGATGAGATAACTCTAGCCTAATAAATACATAAACAATACTTCAATAAAATACATTTAATTAAAAGCAGTATAAAATAAATAATATTAAACTAAGTAACTAAAATTAAAATAATTTTTATTTAAAAAAAATATTTTAAATTCATTTTAAAATAATTAAAATGAATGAATGGAGGGTGTGCGGGCGTCCGTCTTCTGAGTTTTACTTTTAGAAAGCAACCATACATTGGTGCTGTTTTATTTTCTTTGCAATCATTATAATCATTAGTCATTTATGTAGTTGTCGTTTGATTTATCATTTATTCATATTATTAGCTGATTTACATAATTTTATTCTTTTGTCATTTTATGCTTTTATGTTTTATGTGACTTATTTTATTTATTTTCTCTTGTTTAATGTTATGATTGTGTGGCTTTATGGGATGAGAAACGTCTCCATTGGGACAATGTCATTCTAGTAGTTCTTAGTAGTTTTTCCCTTGTTGGAATTGTCCTGGTCAGACGAACATCTAGATGAAGTCTGAGCATTGAAACATATGCAACTAAGATGATCCAATAAACTCTTTTGTTATGATCTGTTAGAATAATGATGAAATTAACTCTTTTATTCCCCATATATATACAGGAATAAGGACTAATGCAAGGAGGTCTTACTCCCAATGTGTAACCAAGAATAATGCCAAATGTATAGAGGCCTATGTTAACCACACAATATGTTATGCATGGTTTTATGATGAAAGAAATATATAGAAAAAGAAAGATACAGTGGAGGTTTTATAGAGAACCTTTATGTTTGACTTTATAAGAGTCACAAGAAGAATAGAAATAGCAAAGTGAAGTGAAGAGTTGTTTATATGGCCGAGAAACTTTTATAAGAAGTTTCAACGCTATCTCACAACCAATTCGTATGTATTTGTACGATGTGGCTAATTCGTACAAATTTGTACGACCTCACTCGTACGAATTTGTACGTTTTGTCTAATCCCCAGTGACGGTTAGGTTTAGGGGCGGGGTTTGAGGTAAGTCATTCGTACAAATTCGTACGAATTTGGCAACTCGTCAAATACGTACGATTTAGCAAAAATCGTATGAATTCGTACGACTGAGGTCGTACAGATTCGTACGAATTAGCCACCTCGTAAAATATGTACGAATTGCCATGAGATCGGGTTGGAAGTTTCTATTTTTACAACTTTTATGTACAAGCTGTTTATAAGGCCGAAAAACCTAAAGGAGGTTTTTCTTATACAACTTTCATAGATGACTTTGTAAGCATGGAAAAACATGACAACATGATATTGTAAAAATGTTTTACTTTGGTTCATAGCAAGAATACAGACACATGGTTTTGTGGAAATGTTTTATTTGGTTTTATAGTAATGACACGGAAGCAAATACTTTGTAAAAATGTTTTATTTGGTTTTATAGTAAAGACACGGAAGCAAAGACTTTTGTAGAAATGTTTTATTTGGTTTTATAGTAAAGACACAGAGACAAATACTTTGTAAAAATGTTTTATTGGTTGATTGAAATGAACACACTGAACCATTGGTATGAAAGTCATTTATTGATGTAGAAGACAAGCAAGCGAAATGTAAACTGTATTAGCATGCAAGTATGTAATAAAGCATTAAAACAAAGGAGTAGGATTTTACCGTAGGATGATGTCTTGCAGACGAGACGCAGGAGGAGATCGAGGATCCAAGCCAAGAAATGGAGAATGAAGGAACACAAGGCATTATATACTAATATGTTGAAACAACTGAGGGAGTTGACAGTAGTCCAAAATCTTGGATTGGATGAACTATGCCTATGTGATTGAATATGCAATGAAGAGGTGTGATAATGAAATGATATATAAGGTATCGTTCGCCATATGGAATCCAGAAGCTGGGAGCGTGATGCTGCTTCTCCATTGCTTGATGATCCGAGCCTGACATCTGCTGGTGACTTTTGTGAACTGCCGCTTTTGTTACTTAAGACTTTTTCTTTTTATAAACTTTTATTTGATTGTATTTAAAACTTTTTGTTAATGGAAAAATAAATCTACTTATAATTGATTTATAAAAGAAACCGTTTGCCACGTCTCTGCTTTCTAAACGAGTTGATCTGAACCAGACACGGAGGGGGTCTGTTCTTCTAGAAAGTGAGTATAAATTTATATTTATGATCTAGTTAAGGATTCGACCTGCTTTACCTAGCCTGAGGTTGTAAACTAAAAATAGGTAGAAGGTGTGTGGGATCTAGACGGATTGTACACCGAATAACATGGCGCCCAACTAGCGGGGCACGATTGCTTATTGATTTCTGGCCAAAATCAATAAACAAAGTGCTGACGAAAAACGTGATTATTGTATAGGAAGTACAATAGAAAGAAAGCTTAAAAATAGGATTAAGGAAAAATCCTAAAAAGACTTGTAAAGTAAAACGAAAATATAATGCAGAAACGAATTATATTAAACCTAAAGAAAGGTTGAACTAACAGTAGTTTTGAAATCTCGAGGGATGAGATAAAAGTCTAAAAAGGAAGGTATCCTGTAGACGAAAAATAATTCAGGGAAGAATTATTATTGTAACCTGGGAATGGGTTATTAAAAAGCCTAAAAATAGTATTAAGGAGAAATCCCAGAAGGACTTATAAAGTCAAACGAAAATATAATTTAGAAACGAATTATATTAAACCTAAAAAAAGGTTAAAACCAGTAGTGTTGAAGTCTCAAAGAGTGAGATGAAAGTCTAAAAAAGGAAGGAATCCTGTAGACGAAAAATAATTCAGGAAAGAATTATTATAACCTGGGTAGGGTTATTAAGTGCATGCACGACACTACTAGAATCTCTATAGTATCAAATCGGAATATAGAAAAGCGCTGAGAGCTCAAATAAAAGAAGCGCGCTCCGATAGAGTGATACGCTGTGAAAATAGAGATTGACTAAAATCTTGAGTGAAAAAGATTTAGTGTGGACTATGTGAACTGTTCAACGAAGTGCACATCGTTGAATGGGAATCATAGTGAAAAGCAGATCCATATTAGAGTGTAGTATTGAAGATATACTAAGTAATGATATGGATAGAGAAAGCTTGATAAAATAAAATCGACAATAAGAGCAAATTGCGATTTTAGCTGTGACTTCCATCCAGAAAATTATTAAACAAAAATATATGAAATCAATTAAGAAGTTTCTTAAGAAAATGTCCGAAGAACAAACAATTGATGAGAGAAATGATACTCCTGAGAGGCAAGGAGCAATAAATAAAGATATGGAAGAAGCTAGGGAAGATACTGAGCGAAGTGAACCAAGAAACCTAGTTTCTGAAAATATTACTCCGATTGGAGTAACAGGCAGAAGGGCTTGTAGAGAAAACAATTCAAGCTCTGAGGAGAGTCAAGAGAGTGAGAGTGTAGATGAGGAATTAAACTCCACAAGAATTAGCACAGAATATGATGTCAGTAGTGAAGACGAGATAGTGCTCAGAAAAGAGACTAGATTAAAGCACAAAAAAGGTGTAAAAACAACCTTACAGAGAGTGACTAAACAAATAAAGAATGATTGGCCAGAAGTAGAGTTAAGGGGAACCAAGTATAGGAATCCCAGTGGGAAGAAAAGAGATCAGGAATTATTAAGTAAATGGAATAAGAGAGTAATACCTGAAAAGGAATTAACTTATGGTCAAGTGAAGACTGCCAGTATGTCCCCGTCTGCGACAGAAATAGCCGAACAAGAAGGTTGGTCAAAGGCAGGCAAACAGACTTTATTCCAAGAGTGATATGATGAGTATAATAGAAAAATAGTGAAAGAATTAGACAATATGATAAAAGTATTGAAGAATCAAAATAAACAATTACAAAGAGATCTAGAAACAACTAGAGCTTCTAGACGAATTGAGAATCTGAATATGGCCCCAGAAGAAATCTGGGAGGAAGAAAGCGAAGAGGCTATAAATCAAGAAGAGTTAGAGAGACGGGAAACCCCTAGAGAGGGGGAATCTCCAGTGAGGCAGCTGCACTTCAGCACCCCACAGACAACCATGCAGGACAAAAATGAGAAGCAGAACGTCCAAGAAAAACAGCTGGAGCTGAAATTGACCGATGTTGTGAGAAACCAGATAGGCTCTAGGAGATCAAATGAAGATTACTGCAGTTATATGGATAGAATCATTAAAGCGGCCACGCAGGCTGGCTTAAGTTCTGAAGCAGTAACAAGATTAGTGCACACTTGCACAGGACATGCTATAACAGCGAAGGCCTTAGGAAAGGTTAGAGACCTTACAGGAGTTGAAGACAAATACAAACAATGGAAAGATATGCTAGTAAATGCAAATAAAGAGCAAATGCCCTTGCTTGGTGTGTGGTTATCGATTGAGGACGAAATCCCAATGTCAGATAAAGTAAGGCTGCTACGAGACGTAGGGCGTAAAATACCAGGAGGAAGTAAATTAGGAACAATACTGAATAGCACGACTAAAAAACAAATAGAGGAGAGACTAGCTGAATATGATTTAAATAGTCAGTTTGTGAAAAGAAAGGAACCACAAGGAGCTAGGGTTCAAAAACAACGAAAAGATAAAGTAATGAATAAACAGAGAGCCTCAGTGGAGAACAGTAAACCGTATAACACAAGATTCCAAGCTAGGCAGGGTGACAAAGGTCAGTCCAACAGGCCTAAAACCTGGAATACTAAAAAGACGACATGGCAGAGAGATAGTAGTGCAAAGAAAACCTTTAAAGATAACGGAAAGGGTACTGCACAGAAGACTACGTACGTTCCAGCAGAGGAATGGGGAAAATTAACCTCAGCACAGAAAGATCAAGTAATACAGAAACGCAAAAACACTGAATCCAGTGTAAAGAGATTTGGAAGAAGCAAATTAACTCTAAATGTGGAAGCACAAGAAGATACTGAAAGAGAAGAAAATGTCAGAGACAGAAACAGTGCAGGAAGAAATGAACAATGAAATGAAATTGGCCTGTTGAAGGAGCACATCTGTGATGAGAGAGTTTTGGAGAGAGACGAAGATTTGTTTGTAAAGGTGAAAGGTGTAGAATTCCTGTTGGATACAGGAGCTCAGATATCCTCCACAACAGAGCCAATAAATTACACAGGAAAAGTACTAGTTCAAACGTATAATGGGAAAATAGAAGAAGAACCAATGGGAGAAAAATTTGGTGTAAAAATGATAAGAGGTAATGAGAATTTACTTGCAGGAAGAGATCTAAAAAAGGTGCTGAGATTGAAGGAGGTAGATGCAGAGCAGGAGTTAGCTCGCATCAGAAATAAAATGATCGGTAGTGAGGAATCAAAAGAAGAATTGATACAAGCATTGAGACAGACTCCATGCGGAAAATATCAAAATGACACTGGACTAGTTGATCAAAAATATGCACATGAGATTCTAGGCGGAATACACAAGCCACAGAGACAATATCCAATAAACAAATTGGGAAAAAATGAGCTGGATCAAACGATAACGGAATTATTAGAACAGGGAGTTATTAAAGAAGTGCCTTCAGCAATCACTAATAGTCCTCTGCAATTATTGCCAAAACCTGGAAAACAAGGATTTAGATTAGTAACAAATTTTAGGGCCCTGAATAAATTAACCCGCCCAGACCGTCGATACCTGATCAATGCTAGAGATACAATTGAGAAACTAAAGGATGGCTAATTTCTAACGAAGTTGGATCTGATAAATGGATTTTGGGCAATCCCATTATCGGAGAATAGTCAAGAGAAAACCGCCTTTACGGTGGGAAAGAAACATTATCTATACCAACGTTTGCCACAAGGGTATGTCAATTCTTCAGTTGTGTTCCAGGCAGTAATGATGGAAATATTAAAAGATCTGCCAGTGGAAGTGTACATCGATGACATTTTAATTACAAATGATGATGAGAAAGAACACGTAAAAACCGTAAAAGAGGTGTTGAAAAGAATAGCAGAGGCAGGCTTGAAAATCAATATAAAGAAAAGTGAAATTATGACAGACCTAGTTGAATTTCTAGGATTCTGGGTGTCTGCAGGTAATCGAGGTGTTACACAGACTATGAAGGAAAAAATAGCTGAAATAAAGACACCAGAGAACGTCAAAAATGTACAACAGATGATGGGGCTAATGAATTATGTCAGAGACCTGATTCCAAAATTTAGTCAAATGGCGAAAACCGATTTATGCCACAATAAAAGGGAACAAATTGAAATGGACTGAGGATGCGGAGAATGCACTTAGTGCTTTAAAGGAAGCAATTTTGTGCTCAGGACAGCTGGAAGGCAGAGAGGATGACAAAGATCTAGAGGTTGATCTAGATATAGATGAGACTGGTTATCAATTAATAATACGAAACGAAAAAAGCTGCGTACCAATACGCATTATGACAGGAAACTGGGAGAGCCCAGAGAAAAAATTTCTACCAGTTGAGAAGAAATTAGCTGCAATCAGTAAAAGATATGCAGAACTAAAAGGTCTGGCCAGGGAAAGGCAGATAATGATTAACACAGATGAAATGGTAATGGCCCATCTAAATAAGAATAAGATCAAAGATGCTAAGGCCCAAAATACCAGATGGCAGAGATGGCAGAACGTTATACTAGACCCTAGCATAACTATAATCAACAAAGAGCGCAAGAAATGTCAGAAGACAAAATTACCATCCTTTAAAGGAATAATGGATCTAAAACTTTGGCAGACAGCGAAGCCCATTGGGCGTATATAATCAAAAGGAAAAAAGGTGATGAGGTGACAGACAAGGGATCTTGTCCTGGCACAGCTCAAACGGCAGAAGTAATGGCAGTGCTCAAAGCGCTAGAGAAATTGAAAGAAATGCATGCCAAACAAGCTATCATAGTTACGGATAGCAAATATGTTGAGACAAGTCTAAATGAAAACTTAGATGTCTGGAAACAGAACGGCTTCTGTAAATACAATAAAAAACCGATTGAGCATGAACAGATGTGGAAAGAGATAGACACTCTAGCAGAAGATTTAGACCTGGTCGTAATTCACCAAAAGGGGCATTCCAGGGAAGGTACAGAGTTGTCTCAAGGGAATGAAGCAGTTGACAAATTAGCTAGACTCAGGAGAGTTGTCATAGTTGAAGAGAAGGGGACAGATGCCATAAAGAAACTGCATGACTGTTTAAAGCACCCTGGTGTAAACTTAATGGGTAGAATTTTATCAGACAACAACATGAATATTCCTAATTGGAGGCAGAAGTACAGAGATATCAAGTTAAAGTGTGAGGACTGCATGAGAAAAGGTTACCACAGAACAATCAGGAGAGATTATGGGAGGATACTCCCAGATAAAGCAAATGTGGAATGGGACTTAGATATAGCCGGTCCACTCAATCCGCGCACAAAAAAGGGCAATAAATACTTTTTAATTGCGGTTGAAGCTTATCTAATCAAGATATGGGCCAAGCCATTAAAAGACCCCAGCGCTAAAAACATAATCAAGGCACTTGATGAATTAATGTCTGCATGGAATAGGCCTGAATGTATTAGAGTAGATAATGGATCATACTTTGTCGGAAATGAACTGGAGAACTGGCTGGCAGAAAAACATATAAAATTGATCAAATCTCTCCGTTATAGGCCAGAATCGAACGGCCTGAGGGAACGATCAATTGGCAGCTTAAAAGCTTTTTCCGTGCTAATTGTAACAACACAGAGTGGGATGAACACATGGAAGAGGCTTTGTACTTCGTTAATATGAATACAGGGAGTAGAAAAGCCAAAAAAGAAATTGAACAGCCTGAAGACCAGTGTCAGGTGGGAGATTTTGTATGGATAAAATTGACAAACAAGCATCCAACAAAACCATTTAAGGATCTGATTACAAAAAGAGACCAAGTTATAGAAATTATAGACAGACATTCGGTTCGGCTAGAGCAGAATGGAGTATGGAGCAAAAACAATCTGATTTTAATTAAATGATTGTAAATAAGATGAGACCTCTTTGGACAGCTAGGGAGTTTGAAGTTAAGGCTGGATAGCGGCAAACCCCCGGAGACTGAATGTAAATCTGTTGCTTCTGTTGGTTTGAAGCAATATGTCACTTCAAAGTTGCTCAAGGTATGAGATGCCCCGAAAAATCTCTGTGAAGTGGGCTATCAATTTTCTGGATGGAATGTACAATTTAACATGGTATGGATAGGAAAGCTATACACATAAAATGAGAAAAAGAAAGCTATAGAAAAGAGACTGGCTGGCAGAAAAGCCAAAATTTATTACTGAAATTAGTAATATAGTGAAAGATGGGCAGCACAGCATGGCTCGGTCATCAAGCAATGTAAGTATGAAAATATTTTTATTAACCTTGCAAATTGCAATGAAGGAGAATGGATATTGGATATCCATGGATAATGGATATTGAAGGATTTTTAAGAAGGGGAAATTAGCCCAATTGAAGTATTAAAAATCTCTTCAATATCCCATACACAAGCTCAGAAGAAAGACTAGAGTTAATGAATTTGTGAAGCACTTGAGAAGTTAAAAACACCAAGGGAAGTTTGATGTATTACAGGAATGGAGGCAGAGAGCCAGCGTGGGTCTTCTAGGTCAAGAACTCCCAGGAGACAACGAAGGTGGAATCAGCCGTGTGTACAGAGGCCAGCTATGGCATGAGTGGTAATTACCATTGCGATAGCCTTAATCATATTATGGACCATGACTAAGCTGAATGATACAGAGAGAGACACAGTACACATTGATCCAGATTACGAGATGGACACTTTATATGATATTTATATTTATTTATATCATATATTATCATATATGATATATTTATATATTATCATATATAAATATAATGATATATCATAAATATATCATTATATTTATATCATATATGGATATTTATATGATAAACGAAGGGCAGAGTGAGAAAGGGAGAGAGCTAGAACAGGCGAAGTCGCCTGAGACAAACGGGAAAAGGATGAAAAGAATAAAGGACAGAAATATCATAAATGAATGTAAAGAAGAATTCACAGACGAAAGATACACGATGTATGAAACAAGAGAGAAATTAAGTAATCCAATTCCGGGGTTGAAGTGGTATAGCGAAAGTACAAGAATAGCTGAAATAGCTTTGGAACGAAATAAATTCGGAGAAAATGAGGAGAAGCTTTATCAAATAAGCATTAAGACGAATAAATCCTGGGAAGATTGTAGTGATAGTGACTTAAAGAAATGCGCTGAGACAAGCTATAATTGGAAGTTGCACAATATATGGAGAGATAAAGTAATAAGAAAATTGATTGAACAATTCAATGGTAAAGACTGTAAGGAACATGAGATGAGTTGGATCGGATGCACATGCATGCAGAAATGGAAGTGTGAGGCAGACGAAGACGAAGCAGAGGACAGATACAATAACAGGGAACATTGGTTGTTGTTTAATAATGCAAATGGAATTATAAGTCAAGGTGTGAAGTTAATAACTATCTTGGAGCACTCTCAAAGATGGATCGATATGATCACGGAAGATAGTACAATGACAGATCAGATGATACTTCAGTTTAGATTATTTGACATATTGGAAGATGTAGCCACAAGAGAGAATGAAAGAGTAACTCCGATCAAAATAACAAATAGAGAAAACGGAAAAGGAGTAGTTGTTAGTTATGAAAATAACCTATTAGGAAAATATTATCCAGTTCCGATTGTGAGGGTGAGAGCGAAAACAGATAAAGAGGTTATGTTGTGGAGAATTCCCAAAGGGATGACGGAGTACCACAGGAAAGAGGATATCCCTGAACCAGCATATATGATGACATTGGGTGACAGGGGAAAGCTGTCAAAAGAAGAGAAAATGGTTGATTTTAAAAGATTTTGGACCGTGGTGTGGAGTACGGGTAGCTACCGTTGGATGCACGCGGGATGGACGTTTGACAATGAGGAGTTAGATGGGAATTGGAGGAGAAATGAGATAAATCAAGGAATATGCAGAATGGTTTCAGAACCAATAGCAACTGAAAAAACAATTTATGCTGACACCCTAGGAACCTTCAGTTCACAAGAAATTGGTAGATGTATGCCACCATTTCCTTTTTATTTTATGTTGGCCAGGAAACAATTTTTCAATAAACAACTGCATAGCGTAGAGCCCAGAAAAGCAACATTCAAAAAAGAAATTCACGATGTAAGTGATAAAGTGAAAAGGAAATTTTTAAGAATGGCCGGAATCGGAGAGAACACCTATGAATCAATAAAGTGGCTAATGAATAACTTTAAACTGATATTGACCATGATGACGGTAATATTTGTATTGATTCTAATCGAATGCACAGGATTGGGGAGGATTTTACGATTGGGTATGGTAGCTGCGTGGAGGTTGGGCAAATACATTAAGTGCTGTGAGCAGGACAGACCGAGATCAAACAGTTTGGCTCAAGGGCCCAGAGACTCCCCACGGGGAATAGGTGTAGTCGAACCTATAAGAAGAGTGAGCAGAGTATAAGACGAATGCATGAGATGCCATGAACTATTGTGGCCGGAGACAGAAGTTATTCTGTGCATGGGTAGCCTGTGCAACAAATGCTTTGCTAAAAACCAATAATGTAATATGGCACAATGAACGAGATGTGATGGAATACTGTGTTGATGTGTTTAAGATGTTAGAGGTGATTAATGTACAAATGATGGAGAAACTGAAATATATGTTCATGTAGCTCCACCCAGTGGAGAAAGAAGTGTATGGCGATCTATTGGCTCACGAACTCTGGGAGAAGGAAGAGCAATTATTTATATTGCATGCAGAGGGCAGAGGGAGTGATTTGAGAGTGATTAAACATAATGAGATATTTTATCTTATAGCCAAAAAAGATGCGGGACCTCCAATTGAGAGAGAGGCCGAGGGCCAAACCCCAATTGACAGCCCAGGACTCCGAGAGAGGGAAGCCGGCTCGGAGCGAGGTAGAGATACCGGAGGCTCTGATTCCGACATTTAACGGATGCCAAGCCTGAATGAGTACTCGGGAGGAGCCGCACCTTTATCTGTGAAACTCCTGATGGGCAGTTAATTGGGGCATGTCCGCATGAAATAACTAATGGTAAATGGATGCGAAAGAGATTTGGCGCACACCTAACAATTATTAAGCAGAGCACAAAAAATTGGCCTTCCACAACCCAAATTAACGGAAAGATAATAGGCAGTGATTTGATCAAACCAAAAAACAAAAAGCCCTGGGTGGAGAGATTCATGAACATATCTCAAAGAAATGTTTATACTGAAACGGGACAAACTTATGCTCAGCTCACCAAGTATGACAAGAAAAGGAAGTGTTATGTAAATTACCTTACTTTGGAAATAAAAGACTAAAATTTGCATAAGGGGCATGTTAGAATAATGATGAAATTAACTCTTTTATTCCCCATATATATACAGGAATAAGGACTGATGTAAGGAGGTCTTACTCCCAGTGTGTAACCAAGAATAATGCCAAATGTAGAGAGGCCTATGTTAACAACACAATATGTTATGCATGGTTTTATGATGTTAGAAATATATAGAAAAGAAAGATATAGAGGAGGTTTTATAGAGAACCTTTATGTTAGACTTTATAAGAGTCTTATGGAAAATATAGTGGAGGTTTTATAGGGAACCTTTATGTTTGACTTTATAAGAGTCACAAGAAGAATAGAAATAGCAAAGTGAAGTGAAGAGTTGTTTATATGGCCGAGAAACTTTTATAAGAAGTTTTTATTTTTACAACTTTTATGTATAAGCTGTTTATGAGGCCGAAAAACCTAAAGGAGGTTTTTCTTATACAACTTTCATGAATGACTTTGTAAGCATGGAAAAACATGACAACATAATATTGTAAAAATGTTTTACTTTGGTTCATAGCAAGAATACAGACACATGGTTTTGTGGAAATGTTTTATTTGGTTTTATAGTAAAGACACGGAAGCAAATACTTTGTAAAAATGTTTTATTGGTTGATTGAAATGAACACACTGAACCATTGGTATGAAAGTCATTTATTGATGTAGAAGACAAGCAAGCGAAATGTAAACTGTATTAGCATGCAAGTATGTAATAAAGCATTAAAACAAAGGAGTAGGATTTTACCGTAGGATGATGTCTTGCAGACGAGACGCAGGAGGAGATCGAGGATCCAAGCCAAGAAACGGAGAATGAAGGAACACAAGACACTATATACTAATATGTTGAAACAACTGAGGGAGTTGACAGTAGTCCAAAATCTTGGATTGGATGACCTATGCCTATGTAATTGAATATGTAATGAAGAGGTGTGATAATGAAATGATATATAAGGTATCGTTCGCCATATGGAATCCAGAAGCTGGGAGCGTGATGCTGCTTCTCCATTGCTTGATGATCCGAGCCTGACATCTGCTGGTGACTTTTGTGAACTGCCGCTTTTGTTACTTAAGACTTTTTCTTTTTATAAACTTTTATTTGATTGTATGTAAAACTTTTTGTTAATAGAAAAATAAATCTATTTATAATTGATTTATAAAAGAAACCGTTTGCCACGTCTCTGCTTTCTAAACGAGTTGATCTGAACCAGACACGGAGGGGGTCTGTTCTTCTAGAAAGTGAGTATAAATTTATATTTATGATCTAGTTAAGGATTCGACCTGCTTTACCTAGCCTGAGGTTGTAAACTAAAAATAGGTAGAAGGTGTGTGGGATCTAGATAGATTGTACACCGAATAACACCTAGAAAAAACATTACTTTTTCTCTCCGTTTTGGCCTTACATCCACACTGAGACAGTGTTTTAAGTCAACGAAAACGTAGCTTTTTGAAGACGCTATCCAAAGCGGATACATTTGAAACGCCGTCTTTGCGTCGTAGGCCCTGTCCACACGAACACAGGTATTTTCAAAACCGCAGCTTTTTCTACACGGTTTGGCTGTTCGTCCACACGCAAACGCAGTATCCGGTTACTGAAACCGGACTTTTTTAAAAACTCCGGCCAGGGTGAAGTTTTTTAGAAACTCCGGTTACAGCGTTGTCGTGTAGACGGTGAAACCGGAGATTTCGGCTTGTTAAGTCGAAATGTGCGCCGTTCTCTCCTTTGTTTGACATCAGATTGTGCGCCGTTATCGCTTTTGTTTATACATGAGTGGAGTCTATGCAATGGCGGACGTAACTTTTAATAACTCTGCTAACAGCGCTTATTACATACAGATACATGCGCAGTTATCTCATTGTATTGCAGAACAGAGGTGCCAGAATACAAAAATACAACATAGTAAGGCAAGTGTGTGAAGCTTCAGTCCACTTGAGCCCTGCCCCTACAGTTACCTGTCACTAGGTGCGTTTACATGGAGCACTGTAATCGGTTTAAAAGTCCAATCCGAATGAAAATGCTCCATATAAACACCTCAATCGGAATAAAACTGGCCAAACCGAATGAAATTGTAATCGGTTTGAGAGAGGTGGGATAAACCTTTTCATGAACCGATCAAACGAAAAATTCCTCCATGTAAACGATCTGATCCGATTACTTTGAGTGCACCTTTCTGTGACGTGATACAGCGCGCGCCTCCTCAACTGAAGAGCGCGCGCCGCGCTCACACCAGGTTGACAAGAAAGGAAAGTTCATTTTTCTGAGGTATTAAATTTTTTATTTCGTAACATGTTATGAACATGATGTTGGAATAATGACACAGATATAGCCTGGCTACAGCATCTCATCTTGACAGCGTTTGTATAGGTTTCAACTGCGCCTGACAGAATAATTTATTTTTCTGAGGTGATTCTTACACTTACGACAAATAGGCTAATAATAGCTTTTATAAAACTGTATAAGTCCTGGTGGCCGTTGAGAGTTGTCATTTCAACGGGGAACATTCAAGCTGCTGGAGCTAGGACGTGCCGACATTTCTCTGTTTCTCGTAAGTTAGATTAAAAAAAAAGTTCAACAACTGCTTCAAATTGGTTAAGTAACATTACCCACAGTCTACTTTAATTACTTTTGTTAATATTTATACCTTTGTGATTATGGTATCTTTCCTTAATCATCTGAAATATCTATGTTTAGTATTAGTAATGATGCTGAACACGTCTTGAATGCTTTTCATTCACAGATGTTGAAATAGCCATTGTATAGGACATAAATCAGGTTAAACTGCTACATGTCCGGCCACAGAAAAATAAATAAATATAAAAATTACCAACACAGAACTATTGATTCACGATACTAACGTTACGAATCTGAGGCGGCAGACAAACTGTGTGCACATGTCACAAAATGATTCCTACTGAAAGTCAGCACATGTAAACACCAGATCGGTTTAGATAACGTCTCATGTAAACAGTCCACCGAATCTTTCAATCGGAATGACAAAAAAGTGCGCATGTAAACGTGGCTAGTGTCACTGATTCCAAAGTAAACTTGTAGAAGGGTTTCACTGAGCCCATGGCATCCCTCAGTGCATCGGTGCCGTGGATGGGACCCATGTGGAAATCAAGCAGCCAATCATAGCGCGGTTTTGCATTTTCATGTGGACGGAGATTTTTTTATAACTGTGCTTGTGTGGACGCGATTGTTTTTTAAAACGGAGGAGGAAAAACTCCGGTTATAAAAATACCCGTGTACGTGTGGACTAGGCCGTAGTGTGGACTGTGAACACGGAGGTATTTGAAAACGATGACGCATGTTTAGTCATGTGACGCATATTGAACCAATAGATATGTATGTTTATACCGTTATTGTGCCAGTTATGTGCTATTCACTTTCACACAGTTGCTAAAATGTTACTTTTCACACCTCATATCACAGTCCTGCAAGGATGACAGAAAACTTACTCACATTTACTGTCCTGTGGGAAAACACGAGTGGAGTTGCGTTTTAGACCAAACATCATAACGGTTGAAACTTTTGGAAAACGTTAGTGTGGATGGAGAGCGTTTTGAAACGAAAACTCAGTTTTCAAATCTATCCAGATTAATGTAGACGTAGCCTAAATCAGCATCAGATGCTAAACAGGAAAATAGAGAAAAACACCAAACTACAGAACAGAATGAATACAGAAATAATAAAAACAGAAATACAGATTTCTAGATTAAATAGATTTTAGCTGGATAAAGAGAGTGAACAAATTGATTTACTTTCATAATTTTTACATACAATTTCTCATCAACTATATAATATCACTTACTATTGGAAGGGGTTTCTTTCAAATGTAAAAACATATTCAGTATAATATAATGTAATATAATATAATATGATAAAGCTTTTACATCAGTAAATGTTACTGTATATAAAACACCTTTTTCTTCTTACCCAATTAGGTGACAGTTGGGAAGATGATGATGATGATGATGATGATGGACAGGAAGATGAAGACTTCAGACATCAGAAGTGCTCCTGTTTATGACGTTATTAGAATGGCATGTGTGATTGTTACATGCTCTATGTTGTCTTGTTTTCACTATGTTTCCCATTAGGTCACGGTCAAGGTCAAGGTATCATTTATTTTCTCCCTTAGGAGAAATGTGTTTTTCACTATGCTTTGTGTTCTACCCATGACCTACTTTCCCTGTGTTAATTGATTAGTAATTCGGTTCCACCTGTGTTCCTTAATCACCTCATTAGTTCCTTTGTTTGCCCTGTCTATTTAATCCCTGAGTTCTCACACATTCTCTATTCATCTGCGTTAATATTAGCGTTTGGTTGTGTATTTCTATGGTCTTCGGCAAGATTATGATTTAAATACTGTTCCTGTGTATTCCTCTTCATCGTGCGCTTTCATTACCACAACAAACTGTAATAGCAATAGGTTTGTTCTGAAAAATAAACAGAGAATAAATACTGTCCTCATTTTCAACAACATCTATTGTTTTATCAGTTACCACACAAACATTGTTTTGTCAATTGTTTTGATTGTAAAGTGTCTTATTGCAACTTTCTTTATAATAAATTACATTTGTACGTGTGAATGAAGTGTTGTAATATTATTTTCAGAGAGCCGTTTCATAATTCTAACACCCACCATCTCATAAAGAATACAATGATGAGTAAGGGATTTTGCATTCACTTTATTATGATAAACGCATAATAAAGTGTAATGAAGCATGGTAGACTGAATCAAAGCTTCTTAGATGCCTCAAGGCCTCTAGATGCAATGCAACGCAGTAACGCGTTTACACAACAACGAAGTAAAAAAAAGTTTCTTCTTTGTACAGATGACAACAATAGCCCCGTTTACATGCACACTTTTAATACTGTAAAAAATTATAATTTTCCGCAAAAACGCTGTATTTTACATGCCAGAAAAGTAATTGACGATGCCACTTTGTAAAAAAAGACTACGCACCCGAGCACATAGACATTCAAGCGCCCATAACTGTAGACTAAACATGTAATACATGTTTAGGCATCCTGTTCAGCGCATGCGCATGATTGTTGTCTGACCGTGTGTGTCTGCTGCGTGGTTTGAATTTGGAGCTCCGATGCTGACTCTAAATCCTCGATTTGTCTTCTTATATCAACTCAATAAACTAACATTTTCTCATTTTATATCGGGTGAACATATCCTCGATAGTATTCTATATCTCAAACAATCGGATTGCTTTGATATCGTTACTTATTTCAATTTTTCCGAACATCCGCTACTAGCCTTATCCTGCTAGCATCACCAGCGTGGTCTTGCATATCGCTCGCGCTGTTTACATTCGTAAAACTCAAGAAATTACTGTGTTCTGATGGCGAATTCATCGGATAGAATGCATCTTTGAACAGGGGCATCAAAAAGGCCAAGCACTGCTACAAGCTAAAGATAGAGGGTCACTTTTCCAACTCTGACCCTCGACGCATGTGGCAGGGCATCCAGGCCATCAGTGACTACAAACCCCCCCACTCCACCCCCGCAGCCACTGATGTCAACTTCCTGAACGAGCTAAATCACTTTTATGCTTGCTTTGAAAGAGACAACAGAGAAACTGCCACCAAGCTCAAACCCTCAGCTGACCACCCACCAATCACACTCTCCTCCACAGATGTCTGCAAGTCACTGAGCCGGATCAGCGCGCACAAGGCTGCTGGACCAGACAACATCCCTGGTCGTGTGCTCAGGGCATGTGCGGAGCAGCTCGCTGGGGTTTTTACAGACATTTTCAACCTGTCTCTTGCCCAAGCAGCTGTACCTTCATGCTTTAAACGCACTTCCATTGTGCCAGTGCCAAAACACTCTAGCCCGAGGTGCCCTAATGACTACCGCCCTGTAGCACTCACACCCATCGTTATGAAGTGCTTTGAGCGGCTGGTCCTGGAACACCTAAAAGACTCTATACCATCCACATTGGACTCACACCAGTTTGCCTACCGCAGCAATAGGAGCACAGAGGATGCCGTTTCCATGGCACTGCACTCTGTGCTCACCCATCTGGACAATAAGAACACTTACGCATGCTGTTTGTTGACTTCAGCTCAGCATTCAACACTGTAATCTCAACCAAGTTAATAGCCAAACTTGGAGACCTGGGCATCAACACTTCAATGTGTAACTGGATTTTGGACTTCCTTTCAGGATCTTCCGGACCAGGACCAGTAGACTAAAGAACAGTTTTTTCCCCAGAGCTGAACTCAAACCCCCGTTGATCCACTTCCCTCATATACTGATAACTCTCCTACCTCACATCTGCCTTCACTTTGTTATTTGCACTACCGACTGTTTATTACAGTAACAACTGTTTACTTATGCATCTTGCACTACCATACCTTAACAGGATTATGCTAATTTGTACTGCCAACTGTTATTTACAGTACCAACTGTTTACATTTGCATTTTGCACCGTACTTCTAACTGTAATATGCAACCCCTTTCCACTGCACTTTTACACTTTTTTCAGATAGCTTCTGTCCATAATTTATTGCACTACCTTAATCCAATGCTATATTCCTCATCTTAGCCTAACATATCATTGTATACCTCTATCTGTAAAATTCTGTTTATAGTAATAGCCATCTGTATATTTATTCACTGTACATATTCACCTGTAAATTCTGTTTATAGTAATAACCATCTGTATATTTATATATATATATATATATATATATATATATATATATATATATATATATATATATATATATATATATATATATATATATATATATATATATATATATATATATATATATATATTCAGTACATATCCATGTCCTGCACTTATGCAAACGTTGTATATCCTGCACTTGCTGCTATTGCACTTCTGGTTAGACCTAAACTGCATTTTTTTGCCTTGTACTTGTACTTGTGTAATGACAATAAAGTTTAATCTAATCTAATCTAATCTAATCTAATATTACCAAAAGTTTTAGGACGCCTGCCTTTACACGCACATGAGCTTTAATGCCATCCCATTCTTAATCTTCATCCCAAAGGTGTTCTATCGGGTTGAGGTCAGGACTCCAGTTCCTCCACACCAAACTCCTCATCCATGTCTTTATGGAGACGCTTTGAGCACTGGAGCAGTCATGCTGGGACAGGAAGGGGCCGTCCACAAACTGGGCCCACAAAGTTGGGAGCATGAAATTGTCCAAAATGTCTTAAAGCATTAAGAGTTCCTTTCACTGGAACGAACCCCTGAAAAACAACTCCACCCCATAATCCCCCTCCACCAAACAAAGCACAGTGCAGAGTCCAGTGGCGGCGCACTTTACCCCACTGCATCCTAGAACATGAACATGTTTTGATATTGGAGTATGTCATGGTTTTGCATTCAGAAGAAAGTCACTTGTTTTTTTGTTTTTTTTGTTTTTTAAAAAAGGTAATCAGTTACATCAAATTTTTAAAGTTAAGAAATGTAAAGTTTAAGGAAGCAAAACTGCCAGATTTTTATTTTGTACTGATACATTTGAATTGCTCTTAACTTGAAATATTTGAGTAAGCTAATTCATACATTTAACTTAAAGGAGGATTCTAATGCTATTTCCTCATTCTGCCTTATTTACACTGATCAAGAGTTGATTCTCATGATAAACATGGACAACGTTTCAAAACACGAGTTTCTGTGCCAAATACACTCCTTCAGGATTCACACAAGCTTCGGGAGTTTTTTTTGAGTATGGCCCTGTATGACATCATAAAGGACGGAACTCCTTATATGGGCACCAATGTTCCCTCTAAGCACTCGTGATGCCGCGCGTGCGCAGGAAGAATAAAATGCCGCGCAGACAACAGATGAGAAACGTGGGGAGAAATCCATTTGATTGTAGTTTAAATGAGAAATAATTGCAATTGGCTTGATTAAGTGCTGGAAATAACAGATGATGGACACAGCACGGTAACAAAACACACATTTACAGTTACAGAAGTAATTAAATAGATCTCTAATAGCTAAATATGTGAACTCTTTTATAGATATCTAAACATCCCTGAAACCCAAACCACACACACATCTATCTAAACTGTGTGTTACTGAGGTGTGTAGAGTTTGCGCTGCACTTGTGGTGTGTGTGCATGTTTGTTTTTTTTCTTAAACAAATTGAAGCATTTAAACTGATATAATATACTATCAGTTTAAATACTTCCATTCGTTTGTATATTATATTATAGGCTATTATAATTGTATTATAGTGCAAGCCTAATAAAGAATTGATCTCACTCGGGGATTGTTTAGGGATCCTTGCCATTAAAGCGTTTGAAAACCCCTGATATAGAAAATCTTGGCAATTCATAATCAATAAACAAACATTTAATATAGATGCTTTAATGCTGCCTGTTGCCAATAAATAACTGTACAAAAACACATCTCAGTGTAAGCGCTTGATTATTTTCATATTATATTATATTATATTATATATTATATTATATGAATTATATTATATTATTATAAAGAACTGAAGTGTCCTGGGGGAGATTTTAATAGTATGTATTGGTAAAGAATTTAACAGCGCTTTAAAATGTGCTTAATTTAGTGACTTCTGAATTAACGTTTTTTTATTTTATTATCACTATGTTACATCAATGTTTAAATAAAATAGAAATGGCATATTAAAGTTAAAAGTTATAACTGGATGATGAAACCACTTTTTTGTGTGTGTTTATGTGCGCTCTACAGGTAAAGAATGTTTTTGCTCAGGTGACCAAAATGTCCACCCAAACCGAGAAACAATTTGCTCAGCGAGAAAAGAAATTAGAGGGAACATTGATGGGCACTTCTCCCGGAGGAGCGTGCACACACACACATACACACACACACACACACACATCACCCAGAGCAAGAGCGTGTCCATCAGCGAGCTTCGTTCGGGTTATGGGAGCCGTCTGCGGCGCTGACGTTGTGTTTTTAGACACGAGATCAACAATGTCACTAAACATTAATCTGGCAAATTAATTTAAAAAACACTTAATTTTAACATTCATGCTCCTCTGCGAGTGTCATGGCAAAGCATGCTGGGATATATAAACCCCAGCCCAGTTTCAGATGAATTTTATAAAACTCAAAACAATGAAACAATTCAGAGGACTAAAAATGTGTCCGTTTTATGAACTCAAAAGAAGAAGAAAGTTCTAAGTACTCATGCGAGCTTATTTGATTGAACTGATTTGTTTAATTTAAGTTGGCTCAACTCAAACCCGTGAACTATGGCTGACTGTGAAATCTTGTGTACGTGGATTTGGTCTTTCTTCGTCGTGGCCACGCTCCAGGACCTAAAGGAACACGTTAATCGAGATGAACAGCATTGTTATGTGATGTCACATGATTGTAAAGGGCGGGTGTATCAGACTATAAACGAGCAGCCGTTTACCAGCTTCTCACTTCAAATGACACACCAAACCGACTTCTTCAAGAAAGACAACTTTACTATAGATACAAAAACGGTCATCGGGCAGGAGTTTCTGAGAAACACAGGTCCACTGATTAAGAGAGACGCAACTGTAGGCCGACAGACTGAGTCTATCGATCCAAGGGAAAGTGTTGTCTTGGTGGCTCCTGCCCCGGGAACAGCGAAATCAACCATGATGAGTTACTTGAGTCAGTGTGGACTACAGTGCTGATGGATTTCCCCTAATTTCTCTTTTCTGATTTCCGTTCTAGAGCTCTTTGCCAGAAGAATCTTCTTCGAGTTCCCTGTAAGTATATTCGCTGATTGAGATGCATCTTGTGCTTCCTGTTATTATCGTGGTTTAAAGCAATTCGTTTTGAATGTGGGAGAAAACTAGTTCATTTTAAACCTTTACTCGATTTTCAACAATTTTTTTTTAAATGCGACCCCCTTTTTACAAGTAAAAGAGTGTCAGTAGGGCTGCATGATTATGACCAAAATCATAATTGTCGATTATTCCCTTGAAATTGTAATCTCATTTGTCATCGAATGATGTTTTGAATAGTGTTATACCATAGTTTGAAGCAACTTCAATGCCATATTTTTATATAAAAATAAAAAACAATATATTTTTTTTAATTAACTCTTTCTTTTAATATTTGCAGAACACATAAAGAGCCACCGGATTTGAAAATATACCGACCAAATATAATCAATGGGTAAGTTCACATATAAACATATTTTGTAAGTGTATAAAACATTTGACCGCACATAAACAGGTCAGATGATAAAGATACTTTTAACACAGTTTATTATAATAACACCAGTAGTAGGGAATGTGTTTATGTGTGATGATTGTGTGTTTCATTTACATAAGCATTCTGCTATTTATTATATTGTGTATAATTTTGCCTTTTTTTTATAGATCTATTTCCAGAACTGAATCGCGTGTGGAGATGGATAATGGAGATTTTATCATAAAAATGATTGGTTCAAAGATCTTTTATAAAGACTACTATAATATAAATCCAACCTTGGAATATTTGCCATATCAATTTCAAAATTTAAAGAACTATGATATTAAGCTAAAAGATTTAAAAGATATCTATAATGAAATTTTTAATCAGTGTTTTAATTATCTTGATAAATACGTACAGGATTGTATTACAGGAGAGGATAAGAAACAGATTGCCTTTGTGTTTTTTAGAAAAAAAGATGGATCAATTGACTTTAGTAGTATTAAAGTTATAAAACTAAAACCAAATGCGCATACTGAAGATGAAATATTTCCACTAATGCAAGAAATTTTTAATGAAAGTCACTGTGATTATTCTGAAATGTATATCTTCTCTACAAATAGCCCATGTTTAGCCAGGACAAAATGTGTGCCCTGCATGATCACTGCTTTTTTTTGGGCATATTGGTTAAATAAGAAGCATGGCATAAAAATTATTATTGGATATAGTAAAAGTTACGGCCTAAATGGCTCATATCAAAAAAATGTGATTAAAGATTGGATTTCTATTTTTAATTTGCAAACATTTGAAAGCAAAGATATAAATAAGGCCGCCTGCCTTCCACAAAGGAAAATTGACAAGGAAAATGTAATCCCAGTTTACACACAAAATATTACAGAAGAAAAAGTTACTAAACCAGTTAGAAAAAAGTTAGACAAACCACAAGAAATTACAAAAAAATATATATGTAATTTTAAGAAAACTTTTCCAGAAATCGACAATTCTAATATTTACAATGAACTTAATAAAATTAAACAAAATTTGTTCAAGAATCTGAAATTAGATAATAAAAATAAATATTCTTTTGATGATTTTACTAAAGGTGGTAGCTAAAGGTTTGACAAATATTCCAAAAAAATACAAGCTCTTTTGAGATATGATGAAAATGTTTCTGCAAAAGTCTGCAAACATCTCCACACGCTTTTCTTTCGCTGGTGGGATGAACAACTGAAAGCATCCAGCAAATTGTTAAATCAGAAACTCAAGAATTATCCTTTGCATCTTTTTTTTATGGAAATCGAGGAAATTCAAAAGAAATTGGGTAGACATTTTTTTGAAATTGGCATGACTTTGAATTAGAGTAAATGTGCAATTGTGTCCTAAATAAAAATGTAAATTTGGCTCCAACCTTGTTGTTGTGCATTCTCTCTTTATTTCTGTTGATGAACACGTTTAGTGAGTTTCCCAGGAATCTCCTGATCGATCCGATGTGTCCAGTGTCCAAACAGAAGAATCAGAGTCTGGTTTCAGAGAAGAGCTGCAGCAACTAACGGAAGGGACGAGGACTACTATATATGCTATATACTATATATGCAGAGTTTTCTGTTGGAAATGTCTTTAAACATGTCCTGAAGTCAATCCTCATCACAGCAGTGTTATGTCTCAAAGGACTTTCCTATAAAAAGTGACGCTTTTTAAAACAATGTTTTCACATGAAAATGATCCTCAGAACTGAATGAGAACATGATCAGATTTGTGATTGTGCATGCAAACACTTTAGTTTGGCTTTGTGTTCAGAAGTTAAAGAAGGTTATCAAGGCATTTCCTTTGATCAAGGAAGTGCAGTCAGTCGTTCTCACTCGGGTGTTGTTTATCGTCTTACGTGTGTGAATGCAGATGAACGGCATTGTTTCATTCGTCAGCACTGCACTCTCAGAAAAAAGGTACAGTGGAGGTACAACTTTGTTCCTTGGGTAAACATTTAAAATTTGTACCTTTAAAAGGTACACATTTGGTCTGTAGGGTACAATTACACCATTGTTTTCCTCACTTAGAGCAGAATTTCGGTCCTAGAGAGCCACTGTCCTGCAGAGTTTGACTCCATCCCTGAAAGACGTCTACAGAAGCTCTTATTGAGAATTAACAGAGCTTTAGATGTTTAATTGAAAACATTCGGTCATCATGATGGAGATCAGTGTTTCATTTAGTTGGGTAGTTTGACTCTTGGCTTTTAAGTGAGTTTGTGGCTTTTGTTAGTGTTAACAAAACACATAATCTGTTCAAATCAAAAGAAGCCATAAACAAAAATGATCATGAAGAAAAATGTTTGACTAAACTCATCACTGACTAAAAATGTTAATAAATAATATTCACCAACAATACTTTCTTGCCACAGATCAGACGTTCTGAATTTTTATTTTTTAACACATTCTAGGGGGGAAAGTTTAGACGCACACAGATATCAAGAGTCAGCATATGAATCTCAACAATGGTGACACACTTCATGCTGCAATGCATGCTGGGAGCCATGGGTTTATACTGTAGTGGTTTAGTAGGGTTGGAGCTAAACACTGCAGGACGGCAGATCTCTAGGACCGAACTTACGACCCCTGACTTAGAGGTTGTTATTCGGTGTACAATCTATCTAGATCCCACACACCTTCTACCTATTTTTAGTTTACAACCTCAGGCTAGGTAAAGCAGGTCGAATCCTTAACTAGATCATAAATATAAATTTATACTCACTTTCTAGAAGAACAGACCCCCTCCGTGTCCGGTTCAGATCAACTCGTTTAGAAAGCAGAGACGTGGCAAACGGTTTCTTTTATAAATCAATTATAAGTAGATTTATTTTTCTATTAACAAAAAGTTTTACATACAATCAAATAAAAGTTTATAAAAAGAAAAAGTCTTAAGTAACAAAAAGCGGCAGTTCACAAAAGTCACCAGCAGATGTCAGGCTCGGATCATCAAGCAATGGAGAAGCAGCATCACGCTCCCAGCTTCTGGATTCCATATGGCGAACGATACCTTATATATCATTTCATTATCACACCTCTTCATTACATATTCAATTACATAGGCATAGTTCATCCAATCCAAGATTTTGGACTACTGTCAACTCCCTCAGTTGTTTCAACATATTAGTATATAATGCCTTGTGTTCCTTCATTCTCCATTTCTTGGCTTGGATCCTCGATCTCCTCCTGCGTCTCGTCTGCAAGACATCATCCTACGGTAAAATCCTACTCCTTTGTTCAAATGCTTTATTACATACTTGCATGCTAATACAGTTTGCATTTCGCTTGCTTGTTTTTTACATATATAAATGACTTTCATACCAATGGTTCAGTGTGTTCATTTCAATCAACCAATAAAACATTTTCTACAAAGTTTTTGTCTTTGTGTCTTTACTATGAAGATAAAACATTTTTACAAAACGTCTCTGCTTCCGTGTCTTCACTATAAAACCAAATAAAACATTCTCACAAAAAGTTTTTGCTTCCGTGTCTTCACTATAAAACCAAATAAAACATTCTCACAAAAAGTTTTTGCTTCCGTGTCTTTACTATAAAACCAAAATAAAACATCTTTACAAAACCATGTGTCTGTATTCTTGCCATGAATCAAAGTAAAGCATTTTTACAATATTATGTTGTTATGGTTTTCCATGCTTACAAAGTCATTCATCAAAGTTGTATAAGAAAAACCTCCTTCAGGCTTTTCGGCCTCATAAACAGCTTATACATAAAAGTTGTGAAAATAAAAACTTCTAATAAAAGTTTCTCGGCCATATAAACAACTCTTCACTTCACTTTGCTATTTCTATTCTTCTTGTGACTCTTATAAAGTCAAACATAAAGGTTCTCTATAAAACCTCCACTATATTTTCCTACAAGACTCTTATAAAGTCTAACATAAAGGTTCCTTATAAAACCTCCTCTATATCTTTCTTTTCTATATATTTCTTACATCATAAAACCATGCATAACATATTGTGTTGTTAACATAGGCCTCTCTACATTTGGCATCATCCTTGGTTACACACTGGGAGTAAGACCTCCTTACATCAGTCCTTATTCCTGTATATATGTTGGGAATAAAGGAGTTAATTTCATCATTATTCTAACAAGGTACAGAAACCACCCCAGTGACGGCCAATTTTGTACTCTTTTTTTGAGAGTGCGGTGGAACTGGTTTAGGAAATCCTACACCAGGGATATTCAATTAGTTTAACTCGAGGGCCAGAGTGTGGGTGGGGGGCATAACAGTTTCAATACATAAGCTAAAGTAAACCTAAAAAAGTATTGTATTTAATGTTACTTGGAAATGTGGTACCCAACAGTATGCAGATATAAGATCATAATAATAAATAAAAACTTGATAATTTACAGCTGTGTATTTTCCTTAGAACAAAAATATGAATTATACAAGCTCACAGCTATTGGCGAGAATTATTTTAATTACAATATTACAAGATTTCTGTCACTAGATTATTATAGGCTTAAATGAAAGTATTCTGACTGTGAGATTCATGTGTCAGGTGTACTGGGGTGTCTCAAGCTTCTGTCACTAGAGGGCGCTGTTGCCTGAACACAGAGGGCAGTGTAAACATCTTCAGTAGAGAAGTGAGACCTCTAAACCCTCATTATTCCCTACTTTAGTCCACTAATACAGTTCACTTGAAGGAGTGAATGAGAACGAGTGAGTGAATTCGGACAGCTGTTGTGTGTACATCGCCTGTACACTCGTTAATGCGGTGCATTATGGGAATGAATAAGTGCACTCAGTAATGTCCACTATGGTTTCGGACACCACTACAAAATGGCTGTCCCCTTCAATAGTGGCCTATTTGAGAGTATAGGGGATGATTTCAGATTCAGCCCCGAGTGTTTATTTAATTGAGGCAGTGGTGTAACGGGAACAATGACAGAGAAAAGCGGGATCCAGAACTTACTGTTTTCGGACACAGCCACGCTAGTTTCGAGATGGGCGAGATGGCTGAAGTCTTCGAACTGCAGATGGGAAAGGACTCATCCTCTCAGTCCAGGTCCAGATAATAGTTCAGAAATAATCACACTGAGACTTTAAGTGAGGTGGAAAAATCATTGCCCCATTCAGGGCTTTGGTTTACTTAGCAAAGTTTCAGCATAAAACATAGGAGAGAGCGGCCCAACCTTTGACTGTCTCTGTTTGTGTAAATCCATTTGGGGTTCAGAGTATTAATATTTTCCCACATTAATTCCACACATGTCTAGTACAATCATGTGGTTGTGTTTCATTAATACAGTGTTTACTTTTTTCTTGATTTACCCCGAAAGAATGGAAGTGAATGTGACAACATGCCCCATAGGTGGAGTACATTATAACATGAGCATATGACAGATTAAAATATCATCTGATATAATCAAAACAAGACAAACTAAAATATTTTGTCAATAAAATTATTAACTTTTTAAAATAAAGTAATGGCATTTTTTAATCATTAAAATATACTCATTTTTGAGTTTGACAACAAACACATTGATAAATACAGCATAGTTTAAAACATCATAATAATTAATAACTTCTGAACATTGACTCTCAGTCTTTATTCTCCTTTATCTCATGTTTTCTCGATAGAATTCATAAAAGTATAGAATATAATAGTGTAGTTCTAATATAGCGAACTACACTAGTTCGTACTACTAGTAGTACACTAGTAAGTCTTCTGCTTTAAATAAATATCTCAACTTTTAAATAACAGATATAAGATTATAATAATATCAGATTTGTCTTATTTTGATAAACACAAAAAACAGAGATGAAAAATTAACGCAAGTAAGAAATGTACTTACAGTGGAGAGGGTGTGTGTCTGAGATGATGCATCCTGTCAGAAGCGTTAGGGATTTTGCAACATATCATACAGTATGAGTAGGTGTTTTTGCAGTTTTTACGAAACAAGCTTTGAGGTGCATGAAGATGACGTAGGGGAGCGCGGGGCACAACCTAACGCGGGTTAGGTGTAACACACATGGTTTAACACTTTCCACACATGCCAGGATGATCACACTTTGTGTATCTAGTTGCCATATCAACTAAAAATGCGGCAATATTAAAAAAATCTTTGGAAGATATCACTGAACATTTATTTACCCATAGCAAAACATGTATGTGGGCCACACCTGCTACAAATTCCCTTATACACAATTGTTCATTCAAAGTGAAAATAGAAATCAATTTGTACCTCATTGTTATTCCCAGGTGAATATAGCTGATTTTCCAATGTACATAGACTATCAACTCTATTCAGCATCTTGTTCATTTCCCCATCAAACTTTTCTTGAACCATCATCAGTTTAATCATTTTTTGATAACACATCTCTCAATCTTTCTTAGCAATCTCATCATTCATTTTCCCCTCTGTAGAAGGGTCTCCTGACCCTGGATCAGGCTCGATCCTCTTCTTTTTACAATTCCTCTTCTTTTCTTTATGGATTTCTTTCTTGGATCTTTTGTTGTGCTGCTTCTGGAAGGCTTGAGCATGCAAGTCACTCATATCAACTATCATTTCTGACATGGATTTATTATGAGAAGTCACTATATCAGGGGTCTCCAAACTCGGTCCTGGAGGGCCACTGTCCTGCAGAGTTTTGCTCAACCCCCAATTAAACACACCTGAACCAGTTAATTTGTGTTTTACTAGGGTCAGGTTAGACACTGATTAGCTGGTTCAGGTGTGTTTAACTGGGGGTTGAGCTAAACTCTGTAGGACAGTGGCCCTCCAGGACCGAGTTTGGAGACCCCTGCTCTATATCATTTGGGTCATTTGACAATTGTGACGGCAAAATTCAAATTCAATGTATTAATTCTGAATAAGAGACAAAACTTCTCCAAATTGCCTTTATAAAGATTTTATTCCCTTGCAAGGAAAGAGTCACAGTCAACAGACATACAGAATGTCAGCAGAGCGTGTCTGATTGGAGACACAACATGGTCCTGCTTATATCTGTTCCCCAAACAATTTACGGCTCCTCCTGTAATCCCTCATCCATGGCCGTGACAAGGACCCCTTCGTTAGAATCCCTCTTCAAAGATGGCGCCGCCGTGCTCGGTCGCCGTTCAGGTCGCTCCGCTAAGACTTTGCTTTTATTTATTATTCTACTCTCTTTTACTCTCTATTTTTTCCAACGGATCATCTGCTTTGATCTGTTACGACAGCAAAACACTTCTGGAAATTGGTTACCGCTACACTGACCTGTTTCAGGACACTTTCTCCAATCTTCCATCTGAGATTCGCCGGGACGCCGAGTTGAACAATGGCCACTCGAGTCGACGGCGAAGATTCAAAAAACACCGCGGGAAACGCGCTGGGATCCGCAACAGACTGAGAAAAAGAGCATTCAGTCCTCCTCTCCCGAGCATTTTGCTCGCAAATGTCCAATCCTTGGAGAATAAGATGGACGATCTTAGAGCCAGGATAAGTTTTCAACGGGACATGAGAGACTGCAACATCTATTGTCTGTCCGAAACATGGCTCACGCCAGCGGTCCCGGATACAGCCGTGACGCCGTCCGAGAACTTCTCTGTTTTTCGGATGGACAGAACAGCCGAGGCCGGGAAATCTAAAGGCGGTGGAGTGTGTTTCATGATAAACAAGAAATGGTGCGATCCTAGAAACATCTCCATTCTTTCGCGATCCTGCTCGCCTCACTTGGAACATTTAACTCTCATGTGCCGGCCTTTCTACCTGCCGAGGGAGTTTTCCTCGGTCATCACCACTGCCGTTTATATTCCACCACAAGCAGACACGGGGCTGGCTTTATCTGCCCTCCATGATGTGACCAGCGGCTTCATAAACAAACACCCCGACGCTGCTTTCATCGTCGCGGGTGATTTTAACAAAGCAAACCTAAAGAAAGTATTGCCAAACTTTCACCAGCATGTCTCCTGTCCCACACGAGGAGCAAACACACTGGATCATTGCTACTCTCCGTTTAAGAACGCCTACAAAGCTCGTTCACAGCCAGCTTTTGGCAAATCGGACCATGCCGCCATTTTCCTCACACCGGAATATAAACAAAGGCTCGTTCAAGAGCCCCCGGTGAGGAGGGAAGTCAAACGCTGGTCATCCCATTCAGAGATCACGCTACAGGCAGCTCTTGATGACGTCGACTGGGACATGTTCCGCGCGAGTTCTGAAGACGTCAGCGAGTTCACAGAAGTGGCGCTCTGCTTTATTAACACACTGACAGAGCAAGCCACACAAACATTAACTATAACGTCCTTCCCTAATCAGAAACCGTGGGTGGACAGTTCAATTCGCACTGCAGTAAACTCGCGCACCACCGCTTACAATGCCGGTCTCCTAACGGGGGATATGAGGGAGTACAAAGCTTCATGTTACGCTCTCCGGCGCGCCGTTAAAGCCGCAAAACTCCGCTATAAAGACCGAGTGGAATCTCATTTCCAACTCAACGACTCCCGGCGGATGTGGCAGGGACTGAGAACCATCTGTGCTTTTGGAACTAAATCCTCTGCAGAGGTGAGAGCTGATCCGTTGCTGGTGAACGAGTTAAACTCTTTCTACGCTCGCTTTGATGGTAATCGCGGCAGCGCGACTCCGGCGAGTGACGCGTCAGAGAGAGTCCCTCAGAGCAGCAACGGTCACGTGATCTCTGTCTCGGAGGACGAGGTTCGGAGGGCACTCAAACGTGTGGATGTCAGGAAAGCTGCTGGGCCGGATGGTATTTCAGGTCGTGTTCTGCGGTCCTGTGCTGATCAGCTCGCAGGGCTCTTTACATCCATATTCAACGAGTCCCTTGCTACATCTGTTGTCCCCACCTCCTTCAAACGATCCTCCATCATCCCTGTACCTAAGATCAGTAAACCCTCTTGCCTAAATGACTATCGTCCAGTGGCTCTCACATCTTTAGTCATGAAGGTCTTTGAGAGACTCATTAAAAACAACATTTGCTCCTCCATTCCTGACACTTTGGACCCTCTTCAGTTTGCCTATCGTCCCAATAGATCAACTGAAGATGCCATTTCTCACGTCCTTCACTCCTGCCTCACTCACATCGACAGCAAAAGTGGGAACTATGTCAGGCTGCTATTTATTGACTATAGCTCAGCCTTTAACACCATAGTTCCCATTAAGCTAACACACAAACTCCTGGATCTAGGCCTGAATTCTTCTCTCTGCCTCTGGATTGAAGATTTCCTCACTGGCAGACCCCAGGCGGTGAGAGTAGGCCAGTTCACCTCCACCTCCATCACCCTGAGTGTTGGAGCTCCACAGGGCTGTGTGCTGAGTCCCCTGCTCTACTCTCTCTACACCCATGACTGTTTGTCCACACACAGCTCCACCTCGATCATCAAGTTTGCTGATGATACTGTTGTCCTGGGTCTCATCTCCAACAACAATGAGACGGCATACTTGGACGAAGTGGAGCAACTGACATCATGGTGCCAGGACAACTGTCTCTCTCTGAATGTTAACAAGACCAAAGAACTGATTGTGGACTTCAGGAAGAGACAGCATCGGTCATACTCCCCTCTCATGATCAGCGGGACACCGGTAGAGAGAGTGAGCAGCTTCAAATACCTGGGTGTGAACATCTCCGAGGATCTGACCTGGACTACACACATCCAGACACAGGTGAAAAAAGCCAGGCAAAGACTGTACCACCTGCGCCAGCTGAGGAAATTCAGGGTTTCACCAGCCATCCTGAAAACTTTCTATCGAGGGGCGATAGAAAGTGTCCTGACTCAGTGCATCACAGCGTGGTACGGGAACAGCACCAGTCACGACTGCAAAGCCCTGCAAAGAGTGGTGCGCTTATCCGAGCGCATCTCAGGCTCAGCTCTCCCGTCTCTGCAGGACATCTTCACCAAACGCTGCAGAGGTAGAGCTACTAAAATCATCAGAGACATTAATCACCCTGCAAACTCTCACTTCACCCTGCTGCCATCTGGTAAGCGCTTCCGTAGCCTGATGGCAAAGACTGAAAGACTCAGGAGGAGTTTCTTCCCCCAGGCCATCAGACTCCTGAACTCAGTCACGTGACTCACTTCACCCCCGCACACGCATAAACATACGGTCTTTCAACATTAACATCCACATACTGCAATTGCACTGCACTTTACTTTACGTCCCTATTGTTACTGCGTAACAACCTGTAATAAACCTTGCACATTATACTTCTTTATATATACATATTATATATTTTATGTTAACCACTTATTTTTAAGTCTACAGTTTATCTCACTTATCATCCACATATTTTTTATATTTTTATTTTTATCTTATTTCCTATTTTTATCTTTTACTTGATTTATTTATAATTCTACTTATGTTAATACTTTTTATTCTAACTTTATTCTATTTCTATTTAATTTCTTGTAACTGTTATTTGCACTGTCCATGGAGCGGACCTGTTTACATTTCACTGCCAGTTGTATATTGTGTATATAACTGTGTATGTGACAAATAAAACTCTTGAAAAAAGTGTAATGTTAATTTTCCCTTCAATCTCTACATCTAGGCCATCTTCACCTTTAAGGGTCAAATCCCAGGTTTCGTGTCTCTAATTCTCACGAACAAAAACATGTTTTCGGCATAGGTTCCATATGTGTTCATGTCTAAAAAGTTGCCTGTAACCTTTCCCCCAGTTAATATTACCTTTCACCTAGATACACTGCTTCTGTATGAATATATGCAATTTAATAAACATTTAATGTAAAATTGAATCTCCTGATCATGATTTAAATTTTACCATAAAAATCCCCTCTTTTTATCACATCATTGATAAATCAAAGACAAAAATGTTAATCATTGTGTATATATATATGACTGTAACATATATGTAATATTAGACAACAGAGAAGACATTTCTTTGCAGTAATCCAGCATACTGTGTTCACACAACTCTATGGATGGCAGCTGTTGATTACCCCCTTCCATTCCCATGAACGGTGGTCGTCCGAAAACAATTTCAAACGGGCTCAGATTCGTTCTGTCCCTTTTTCTCATTCTCATGTACATTAGCACGATTGGCAGGGCTTTTACCCATGTGAGTCCAGTGTCCTCACAACATTTTGCCAGTTTGTTTTTGATCGTAGCGTTCTCGCGTTCGACCTGATGCTGTGTGGTAGCTACAGTGTGTTCTCATGTCAATTCCCAAAAACTGGCCCACTTGTTTTATCGCCTCATTTACAAAATGTGTTCCATTATCTGAACTGATTTGTCTTGGTATTCCCCATCTGGGAATAATTTCAGTCAACAGGGCTTTTGCCACTGTTGCCGCGTCGGATATTGCGGCCGGGAAAGCTTCGACCCACTTGGACCACGTGTCAACCATGACCAAGCAGTACTTCTTCCCCTCACATGGACTCAACTCAATGTAGTCCATCATAAGATATTGAAATGGCCCCGCAGACGGAGGATGTGATGCTTGAGGCATTTTCACTCCCCTTGCCACATTGTGTGTTTTGCAAATCATGCATCTTTTACAAAAATTTTCAGCAAATATTGTGAACCCCTTTGTGAACCATGAATCGTTCATCTGAGTAGTCATTCCCCCTTTCGCTACATGATCCATTCCATGGAAACACTTAGCGAAATGCCCAAAAAAGTGATGGGGTAAACAAGGTCTGCCATCCTCACTCATCCACACTTCATTCTCCACTTTGCATCCACATCGTTTCCACAGCTGCTTTTCCGCTGTTGTGGCGAACGTCTGCATACTACCTATGGAGGAAAAGCTTTGGTGTTTATTTCAGATAGCAAAAGACATTCCGGATCTTCAGTCTGCTGGCCTGCCGCGACCTTCACAGCCGCGTCTGCTCTTGCGTTTCCTGTTGAAATAGAATCTTTGTTGTTAGTGCGCATTTGCAGATTGCGATCTGCCTGGGCAACAAAATTGCGTCTAGTAAAGAAGCCACTAGAGAAGCATTCAAAATTGGCTTCCCATCTGACTTCAAAAATGTCCTGTGTTTCCACAGAGCCCCAAAATCATGCGCCACCCCAAATGCATAACGCGAATCTGTGTAAATCGTTACACTTTCACCCTTCATCAGCTTGCATGCTTCCGTCAGGGCCATGAGTTCTGCTGCTTAAGCAGAATAATGTGATGGCAATGTGCCAGACGTTAAAACGTCAAATTCTTTTGTGACCGCATACCCTACTCGGTTCTGGCCTGTTGGTGGATCTATAAAGGCTGAGCCATCCACAAAGAGGACATTCTCACAGTTCTCGAGCGTTGTGTCCAAAAGATCAGGTCATGGAGTGCACACCTGTTCAAGCGTTGTCAAACAACAATGATGTTCCTCCCATCTTCTTCTGTTGGGAGAAGACTGGCAGGGTTTAACACTGTACAGCGCTTGACAGTAATGTTTGGCATATCTAACAAAATTGTGTGATATCTCAACCATCGAGCTGTCGACAAATGTGATGTTTTCTGTTCTTACAGTATCATGGACACAGCATGAAAGAATCTCGAAAAGAGTATCCCAGTTTCCATCATTGACATTAAATCCTCATATTAGAATGATTTCTGAATGATCATGTGAGTAATGATGCTGAAAATCCAGCTGTGATCACAGGAATAAATTACATTTCAAATTATTTTAAAATAGAAAACCATTATTTTAATAATATTTCACAATATTGCTGTTTTTTATAAATAAATAAATAAATAAATAAATAAATAAATGCAGGCTTGATGAACATAAGAGACTTCTTTCATAATGCTGCATAATATTCAAAAATGGTAATATAATAAAGTGCTTTCACGTGTTTCTCCAGCCTACACTTCACATAATAGGCCTGTAGGGGCCGGTGGCACTTGGGTTTTGTTAACTTTGATAGTTTCATGAAATAGTAAACAGTGTATCAATATACATAAATACAAGTGAATTTAACACTTACCATTAATGCGACTTTTGCTGCTGCTGGTTTTGTGCAGGGATTTGTTTGTTAAAATCCATTTTGTCAGTGATGCAATTTATAAAATGAGACAAACCGCAGGAAATCGCTCCACAAACGTTAGTTCGTCTGTCCATGTCATTTTCTCTGTTTCATATATTTATTGGTATGCACACGAAGGACAGTGACAGCACTTGGATAACAATAACAAACATACTTGCGTACAACTTTTTTTTTTTAAATGATGGGGGGGGGGGAAAATAAATAAATAAAAATAAAATATATATATATATATATACATACATACATACACATACATACACACATACATACATATATACACATATACATATATATATATATATATATATATATATATATATATATATATATACACACATATACACATACAATTAAAAATTAGAAAAAAAAAAAAAAAAAAAAAAAGAAGGGGAAGGGGGTGTTGGAGTTAAGCCTAGTTAGTCTGGAAAAATTGCATAAATGGTTGCCACTTATTGTAAAATTTGGCGAGATTCCCTTGTTTGGAGTATCTTATTTTTTCCAGTTTTTCCAGAAAGGACATGACATCAGTGACCCAAAGTGTGTTGGACGGGGCATTTGTTGCTTTCCAGTTAAGAAGAAGATGGCGTCTCACTATCAAAGAAGTGAAAGCCAGGACCTCCAACTGCACTGATGAAAAGCGGTGGTATTCTTGAGGAGTACCAAAAATGGCTATATGCGGAGAGATATCAATGGTCTTAAGGAGCACTTTAGACATGGTGTCAAAATAAGTTTGCCAGATATTTCCTAGAGTTGGGCAGAAGAAGAACATAAGTGCAAGATTACAGGGCGAACCGGAGCATTTGTCACAGACATCAACTATATTAGGGAAAATTTGTGAAAGTCGGGTTTTAGAATAGTGACATCTGAACACCACTTTAAATTGTATTAAGGTCAAGCGGGCACAGATTGAGGCTTTATGAATACCATTTAAAACACAGTCCCACCAGTCAACCTCAAAGGCCAAACCAAACTCTTTCTCCCATGCCTCCCTCGTCCTAGTGGTTAGATGATCATCATAGGACTGGATAATACCATACACTTTTGAAATTAAAGATCTTTGTGAACAATTCAATCGTAAAAGACTGTCCCATGTCTGCTCAGGAGGAAGTTGTGGAAAGTTAGAAAATAAAGATTTTACACAGTTCCTAATTTGAAAATACCTAAAAAGATGCGAAGGTGGGAGGCTGAACTCGTTAATCAAATCTGTAAAAGAACAAAAAACCCGTCTTTATAAAAATCCTTAAAACATTTCAGACCCTTATCATGCCATAGAGTGAAAATAGAGTCAGTAAGTGCAGGTTTGAAAGCATAGTTCCTCAACAGTGGACTTGATATGGCGGGAGTAAGAAATTTAAAATGCTTCCTAAACTGAAACCATATCTTTAATGTGGAAATGACCACTGGGTTGCTAGTAAAGCCAGAGGGGTTGACTGAGGCCGCGCCAGCCAGTATCGCCATTAAAGAGGATGAAGGACATGATTGTGCTTCCAGCTGACACCAAGGTATCATGATGGCGCCGCGGATGGCAGCCTCTGTGCTGAGCTCCCCAGTTGTTGTAGTGTTTTTGTTAGTTTTACCTGTTTTTTGTTTTGGAAACACGATCTGTTTTACCAGGGATGAACTGCTGAGCATTCGGCAGAACGCACCTCAGAATCTCAAACCGGTTTTCAATTATTCGGACGTTTTGCTGAACGTTGTAGTTAGTGGAGCGGCTGCACTGTTCAAACGCTTCAGGACGCGCAGACGGGGCAAGCGGGCCGGCGCACTTGTGAAGCTTCGACAGCGCGGATTTCGGACGGCGATGCCTAGTATACATCTGGCGAACCTCCGCTCTCTTCCCAACAAAACGGACGAACTTCTTCTGCTCTCCCGAACTAATAAGGATTTTTCAAACTCTGCTGCTCTGTGTTTCACGGAAACCTGGCTGAATGACGCGATACCGGACAGCGCGCTTCATCTGCCGGGTTATCAGCTGTTTAGAGCGGATCGCGACGCAGAATCAACGGGGAAATCGCGCGGCGGCGGGACATGCTTTTACATCAACGAAAGGTGGTGTAGAGATGTAACAGTATTAACGAAAATGTGCTGTACTGATCTAGAAGCGTTTTTCATTAACTGCAAGCCGTTCTATTCGCCACGAGAGTTTTGCTCGTTCATTCTCGTAAGCATCTACATCCCACCGCAAGCGCACGTGAACCTGGCGTTACAGAAACTTGCCGATCAGATTACAGAGACCGAACAAAAGCACCCGGACTCTGTCTTAATCATTCTTGGAGATTTTAACAAAGCAAATCTCTCCAATGAACTGCCAAAATACAGACAGCATGTTACATGTCCCACCAGAGAAAGTAATATACTGGACCATTGTTACACAGTAATAAGGAATGCATATCACTCTGTCCCACGGGCAGCTTTGGGGCTCTCTGATCACTGCCTAGTTCATCTCATACCAACCTACAGGCAAAAACTTAAATGTGCTAAACCTGTAGCAAAGCCTGTAAAGAGATGGACCACTGAAACAGAGCAAGCTTTACAAGCCTGTTTCGATTGGACTGATTGGAGTGTTTTTGAAGCTGCTGCCACCGACCTGGATGAGCTTACAGATACTGTTACTTCATATATCAGTTTCTGTGAAGATATGTGCATTCCTACCAGGACTCATCTAACTTACAACAATGACAAACCGTGGTTCACTGCAAAACTCAGACAGCTCCGTCAGGCCAAAGAAGATTCCTACAGGAATGGGGACAGAGTCTTGTATAAACAGGCCAAATACACACTAAAAAAGGAGATAAAATTGGCAAAGAGGAACTATTCCGAAATACTAAGGAACCAGTTCTATTCCAACGACTCCTCATCAGTGTGGAAAGGTCTGAAAGCCATCACCAACTACAAGTCACCATCCCTATGTTGACCAGTTCTATGTTTGTTGACCATCCCTATGTTGACCAGTTCTATGTTTGTTGACCATCCCTATGTTGACCAGTTCTAGCCAGAACATAGTTTTACTTATATTTGTAGCCCAATAATAAACTTTGAAATTTGGTAGAGAGAGGCCGCCGTTAAATTTACAATTCTGAAGTACTTTTAGCGTAACTCTAGGTGTCTTACCATTCCACAGAAATTGAGATATAGTTGAATCAATGCTTTTGAAAAAACTTTTAGATAAAAATATAGGTATGCACTGGAAAAGAAACATTAGTTTTGGGAGGACATTCATTTTTACCACGTTAATTCTACCAATCAGGGAAAGAGGGAGGGGCCCCCATCTTTGGAAATCGGCCTTAATCTCAGTCAATAAGGGAGAAAAGTTTACAGCATAAAGAGACTTGTAGGACCTGGCCACATGAACCCCCAGATACTTAAATCCTGAAGGACTCAGTTTGAAGGGAATATCAGATTGAGAAAGCTGTATTGCTAGGTCATTGATCGGGTAGCATTCGCTCTTCGAGACATTGATCTTGTATCCTGAAAACGAACCGAATCTATGAAAAAAAGAAAGAATAACAGGGCACGACCCCACTGGATTTGTGACATATAGTAGCAGATCATCAGCATATAAAGAAAGTTTGAATTCAACACGGGAACGCGTAATGCCATTAAAAATGGGGAAGGATCTCAAATAAATGGACAAAGGTTCTATTGCAAGGGTAAAGAGAAGGGGAGAAAGAGGGCAACCTTGTCTGCAGCCACGATTTAAAGGGAAAAAACTAGATTGAAAGTTATTAGTTGTGATACTGACGGAAGGTAATGTATAGAGAAGGCGTATCCATGATATAAAAACATTACCAAAACCAAATTTCCTCAAAACTGCGAACAAGTAACTCCATTCCACTCTATCAAACGCCTTTTCTGCGTCAGCAGAGATTACAACTTCTGGAGTGGCAGCGGTTCCTTTCGTATAGATAACATTTAATAAAGTACGGACATTATAAAAAAGCTGACGTCCTTTTATGAAGCCGGTCTGCTCTTGAGATATAATTGTTGGAAGCACCTTCTCTAGACGACGTGCCAAAGCTTTCGCGAGAACCTTGGTATCTACATTCATCAAAGAGATAGGTCTATAAGAAGTACAAAGTTCGGGATCCTTGCCCTTTTTCAAAAGAACGCTAATAGAAGCCTGTCTTAAAGTGAAAGGAAGAGAGCCATTTGACAGAGATTCTACATAAACACCATGTAACAGCGGAATGAGTTGATTGTGGAATGCCTTGAAGAATTCAACCGGGAACCCATCTGGCCCAGGTGTCTTATTATTTTGCATATTTTGTAGAGCCAATGAAAGTTCTTGCGTGGTCAGTGGAGAGTCCAACTGATCAATTGCATCTGTGCTCATATCCGGAAAGTCTAGATCTTGCAAAAACGCATCCATATCAGTCAAGTCCGATGGAATTTCAGAACTATACAGAGATTTGTAAAAGGATGAAAATACTGAATTAATAAGGTCGGGTTCCTCCACCAGCGTCCCCGACTCATCTCTGACACGGGGTATTAAACGTGAGGCTGCTTGTCGACGCAATTGGTGAGCTAATAATCTTCCAGATTTGTCTCCATATTCGTAGTATTTGGCCCGAGAGTGTAGAAGCAACCGCTCTGCTTCATTAGTTGTGATCAATTCTAACTCTGTTTTCAGCACTACACGCCGCTTTAATAAATCAGGAGACGTGGAAGTGGCAAGCTGTTGATCCACAGACTCCAGATCAGATGATAATTTCTGAATAGTTGACACTCTTAATTTCTTCAAATGAGCAGAATATGAAATAATCTGACCCCGTAAGTAGGCCTTTAAAGATTCCCACAGGAGTGTCTTAGAAATGGGTTCCGATTCAGATTGGTTGAGAGATATAAAATCCTCAATAGTACTTATGATAAATTTATGGAATTTGACATCAGACAAAAGAGATATGTTAAATCTCCAGTGGGTGTAGTAACGAGATTCAGATGAGAACTGAATGTCCAAGGTTAAAGGCGAGTGATCTGAAATAATGATAGGATGATATCGAATGTCTGTCACTTTGGGCATCAGTCTGGTATCAATAAAAAAATAATCGATACGGGAAAATGTCTGGTGCACATGCGAATAAAAGGAGTATTGTTTGTCAGTAGGATTACGAACCCTCCAGGGGTCAATGTAGCCATTGTTGGACATAAAACTACTGAGAGTTCTGGCCATTTGTGACTGATTTAAGCTGACTTTAGAACGGTCTAGCTGAGAATTCACAACACAATTCATGTCCCCGCCAAATATAAAAAATACATCATTTAATGATGGTAGTTTCTTAAAGAGATTATTAAAAAAACCAGGATTGTCAAAATTTGGTGCATATACGTTGATAAGTAGAACTGGAACCTGGTATATAGTCCCTAAAATGATCAAATACCTGCCGTCCTTGTCAGAAATGATTTTGGTCTGTGTAAATGGAACTGATTTGCTAATCAGAATGGCAACCCCTCTGGCCTTAGAATTAAAGCTGGAATGGAATACCTCCGCAACCCAGGGACATCTCAACCGTGTCTGGTCATTATTTCGCATGTGTGTTTCCTGCAAAAAAACAATATCAGGCTTTAAGCGCTTTAAATGAGAAAAGACCTTTGAGCGTTTGACAGCACTCCTCCCTAAACCCTTGATATTCCAACTGACAAATCTCGCATTTAAAGCTTTAATACTTGTCATGTTTAGTTTATATCACAACCGGAATTGCAACCACAATTTGACCTCCAACACAGAGGGGAGAAAAATAAATAAATAAATAAATTTAAAAAAAAAAGGAAAGAGGGGAAGAACAAAAAAACCCCCAAAAAAACAGAGGGAACAAGAACAAGGCAGAAATAGTAGATAAACCCAAACCCCCCTCCCCCCGCACCTACTATTACCCCATCCCCAAACGATAGGATACCGGTGCAGACTCCACTAGGAGTCAATAGCAGAACAGCTAAACTCCGTGTATTAGACCTAACAGTCCTCTTCATACTTCTCCAAACTCAACAGGAGCTCCTGCACAATAGTGAAAAAAAAAATGTAACTTAACTTACAGGGTGTACATTCAACTAGAACATTATAACTTGTGTGATCCTGAGAAAGATATTTGCTTATCAAGACAATAAAATGTTGGTGCCACTGTTACTTATGTCTCAAAGTCAGATTCGCTTTGATGTTACATGAACGCTCAAAGTCATTTTGTAGGCAGATGGCACTCAAAATCAGCTATACCTATTTAAGAGTTTTGATAAAAACAGCAGCCTCTCCAGGGGATGTGAAATCCTTTGTAACACCTCCACTCGTTGTGATCCGGAGGAGAGCAGGATATATCAGACCATACCGTACACCTGGAATGTCCCTGAGTTGCCTCCTAACGTCATTAAAGGCAGCGCGTGCTCTCGCCGTCCGGGCTGTGTGATCCGGGAAGATGGAGATTGTAGAGTCCCCAATCTTGATCCGCTGCTGGGCCCTGGCATGTTGAAGGATGTCGGCACAGTCTGCGTAATAGTGTAAACGTGCTATTATGGGACGTGGCCGCTCTCCGGGTTTAGGCTTGGGGTTTAAGGACCGATGAGCACGATCAATAAGAGGCGCTTTATCCAGTTTAAGCGCTTCCTTAAGCAGAGCGGAGGTAGATGCCGCGGTAATCGCGCCACATTGCTCAGATAGCCCGATTATACGGATGTTATTGCGGCGGGATCTACCTTCTAGATCGTCACATTTATTTTCAAGAGCCAGAACTTTATTCGACAGGCTCTCCACTTTACTTTTGAGGTATGCCACATCGTCTGTGCAAGTTGACAGCGATTCCTCCATCTCAATCACAGTCCCCCTTAGCTCACCCACGTCAGACTTTGTAGCGGCTAGGTTAGCCGTCAGCTCCGTTTTCACATTTTGTAATTCTGACTTTATTTGGGATTGGGATTTTAAGTGTTCAGTCATAGCTATCTGTAACTCAGACTTGAAAATGCCTACCATCTCTTCTCGGAGAGCAGTAAGAAGTTCGGCCTTAAAGTCCACAAAAGCCAAACTTGGAACTGTGACGGTGTCGGCGGTACCAACGCCATCTGCGTCGCGAGGCGGCGGTCCGACAGGATCACGCTGGGCCGGGGATGTAGCCCCTGCATTAGGTCGCGTTCTCGGTGCCGTCTGGTTTTCTGTATTTCTGGGTTTCGGAGGCATGTCAGCACTTAATACAATCAAAAAAGCTTTATGGTCTCAAAATATGTACACACCGCGTCGGTAAAAAATACCCTGATAGTCTTTATAAAAAGTTTCTGCAGGAGCCCCCGGAGTCACGTCTTTACGCCATTGGCCACTAACAGGAACCCATGTCATTTTCAACCGATTTATGAATAAGAACAGAAATGACCGCTCCACTTCACATCGCCCAATGGAATTTGAACTTGCTTTGGCAGATCACGATTGGTTGGTGTATACACATGACAAACGGGCGTTGGTGAATTGTGTAATACTTTAAAATATATAATATATTGTTATTCGGTGTACAATCTATCTAGATCCCACACACCTTCTACCTATTTTTAGTTTACAACCTCAGGCTAGGTAAAGCAGGTCGAATCCTTAACTAGATCATAAATATAAATTTATACTCACTTTCTAGAAGAACAGACCCCCTCCGTGTCTGGTTCAGATCAACTCGTTTAGAAAGCAGAGACGTGGCAAACGGTTTCTTTTATAAATCAATTATAAGTAGATTTATTTTTCTATTAACAAAAAGTTTTACATACAATCAAATAAAAGTTTATAAAAAGAAAAAGTCTTAAGTAACAAAAGCGGCAGTTCACAAAAGTCACCAGCAGATGTCAGGCTCGGATCATCAAGCAATGGAGAAGCAGCATCACGCTCCCAGCTTCTGGATTCCATATGGCGAACGATACCTTATATATCATTTCATTATCACACCTCTTCATTGCATATTCAATCACATAGGCATAGTTCATCCAATCCAAGATTTTGGACTATTGTCAACTCCCTCAGTTCTTTCAACATTTTCGTATATAATACTTTGCATTCTTTCGTTCTTCTTCTTCTTTTTGCTTGGATCCTTGACCTCCTTCTTCGTCTCGTCTGCAAGCCATCAGCTCGAGGTAAAACTTGCTTCGTTCAATACTTTTCTTCATGCATGCATGCTAATACAAAGTACATTTCATATGTTTGTCTTTTACATGAATAAATGATTTTCCGTACATATGGCTCAGTGTCTTTCTTCATCTTCTTAATAAAACAGATTACCTAAAACATGTCTCAGCGTGTTCATTTCAATTATTCAATAAAACATTTTTACAAAGTATTTGTCTCTGTCTCTTTACTATAAAACCAAATAAAACATTTCTACAAAAGTCTTTGCTTCCGTGTCTTTACTATAAAACCAAATAAAACATTTTCACAAAACCATGTGTCTGTATTCTTGCTATGAATCAAAGTAAAGCATTTTTACAATATTATGTTGTTATGGTTTTCCATGCTTACAAAGTCATTTATGAAAGTTGTATAAGAAAAACCTCCTTCAGGCTTTTCGGCCTCATAAACAGCTTATACATAAAAGTTGTAAAAATAAAAACTTCTTATAAAAGTTTCTCGGCCATATAAACAACTCTTCACTTCACTTTGCTATTTCTATTCTTCTTGTGACTCTTATAAAGTCAAACATAAAGGTTCTCTATAAAACCTCCACTATATTTTCCTACAAGACTCTTATAAAGTCTAACATAAAGGTTCCTTATAAAACCTCCTCTATATCTTTCTTTTCTATATCGACTGCAAAGCCCTGCAAAGAGTGGTGCGCTTATCCGAGCGCATCTCAGGCTCAGCTCTCCCGTCTCTGCAGGACATCTTCACCAAACGCTGCAGAGGTAGAGCTACTAAAATCATCAGAGACATTAATCACCCTGCAAACTCTCACTTCACCCTGCTGCCATCTGGTAAGCGCTTCCGTAGCCTGATGGCAAAGACTGAAAGACTCAGGAGGAGTTTCTTCCCCCAGGCCATCAGACTCCTGAACTCAGTCACGTGACTTCACTTCACCCCGCACACACATAAACATCCAGTTTAAACATTAACATCCACATACTGCCATTGCACTGCACTTTACTTTCCTATTGTTACTGCGTAACAACCTGTAATAAACCTTGCACATTATACTTCTTTATATATACATATATATATATTTATGTTAACCACTTATTTCTAAGTCTACAGTTTATCTCACTTATCATATCCACTTATTTTTTTTATATTTTAATTTTTATATTTTTATCTTATTTCCTATTTTTATCTTTTACTTGATTTATTTATAATTCTACTTATGTTAATACTTTTTATTCTAACTTTATTCTATTTCTATTTAATTTCTTGTAACTGTTATTTGCACTGTCCATGGAGCGGACCTGTTTACATTTCACTGCCAGTTGTATATTGTGTATATAACTGTGTATGTGACAAATAAAACTCTTGAAACTTGAAACTTGAAACTATATATTTCTCACATCATAAAACCATGCATAACATATTGTGTGGTTAACATAGGCCTCTCTACATTTGGCATCATCCTTGGTTACACACTGGGAGTAAGACCTCCTTACATCAGTCCTTATTCCTGTATATATGTTGGGAATAAAGGAGTTAATTTCATCATTATTCTAACAACACACACACACACACACACACACACACAAACACACACACACACACTGTGCAGTTCACTTTCTGTGAAAAAAACCTCATTCTGTGATTTATAAGCATTTTGAAAAGTGAGGACATGGGGAACGTCCTCATATTTCACCCTCTTTTTGTAATACCCATGACATTATACACATTTGTGTCCTGATATTTCACGAAAACATGCCCACACATACAGACACACACACACACACACACACACACACACACACACACACACACACACACACACACACACACACACACACACACACACACACACACACACACACACACACACGTGTGTGACTGCAAGAGAGCGCATTTGTATAGAAATTTGCAAATAAAATCAACAAAACTGGCATAAATCTGAAAAACTGCTATACATAAATGAAGGACTAATACTAGAGCACAAATGCAATATGCAACATACAATTTAAATCTAATTAAGATCATCTTTTAAGTGATTTTGTCATAAGAAAAATATTTTTTTAATGAGCCAATTTATGGCCTAGTTAAGTAATTGTGCAGTAAATAGGTAAAAAAACTACCAAATATCCACAAAAACACAGCATAAATGTAAAGTTGAGAAGTAAATAAAAAAATGATATATAGTTTTCCATGTAAGAAATGTATATTTCCTCATGCAATCGCTCTGTAAATGTTTGGAGTCGATCTTGACCCCACAAACGTAAACCCTACATAACCCAAACACAGTGGCAGTGCGGCTGATGTGTGCTGGGAGGGTTTACAGGCCTATAATGTTTTGATTGAATTTGATTTGATATTTTCAAGCTTTTATTGTAAATGGCTCTGCAACTTCTGAAGACACATTTCTTTCTTCCACTAAACATCTCTGGCGTGCTAATGTGTGTGTGTTTCTCGCGTGTGATGTGTTTGTTTGCTGTAAATGACGCCCTGATTCTCCTAAACATACTTGACTGATGATGAAGATGATGATAATGATGATAATGATGATGATGATGATGTAAAGAATCAGGTTTGAACAATAAAGAATCAGGTTCTCGTCCGTCTGCAGTTTGTGTGTCTGGACATGAGCACACCCGTCTGTGTGTTTGTTCTCCATCCTCACGAGAGAAACATGTCAGAGCTTCATTTAAAGGAAACAGAAACACGTCCTGAGAATCACACAAACTGGTTTAGATGAACTGAGGGAGAGTTATGCAAGAACCTGCTTTAAACTGATACCACATCACGCCCTGGGCAAATAAACAAACATGCGCATTAAACATTTACATTTAGTTGTCAAGGAAATGTTTATTAGTTAATCAGCGATTCAGCAAATGAGACGGAAGAAGAGTTCATGTATTGTGTGAGATTACATGTCACTACATGTTTTTATATTTAAAAAAAAAATTGAGATACATTTTTAATTAACTTTAGAGAGAGTTCCTATTCACACTATATTGCCAAAGGTTTTAGGACTTTAATGCCATCCCATTCTTAATCTCCATCCCAAAGCTGTTCTATCAGGTTGAGGTCAGGACTCTGTGCAGGCCAGTCCAGTTCCTCCACACCAAACTCCTCATCCATGTCTTTATGGAGCGACGCTTTGTGCACTTTGTTTAATTCCACACAAAGACACATGACAACATGAACATTAAATACACAAAGACTAATGACTAGACAAAGGACACCTGTGATGATTAAACAATGAACCAATGACAACATGACACAAGAACACATGAGGATCACATGACAACAGGAAACAAACCCAAAACACACTGTGCACTAGATCATAAACTAGAGATCATAAAACGAAGCATTTAAATATCATCTTACTAAGACTAATGATTGTCAGATATTGATATTTACATGCATGTCAGATCTGCTGTACTGTTATAAAGATCTCACAGATTGACGCGCATCAGAATCTCACATAAACATCAGCGTCTGATATTTCCTCCATATTCTCACTATATGAGCCATAAACGCCTGATGCTTCAAATATGATACCCAACATAAAAACATTTTGGAATATTTTGTCTAAATAAACTGTCCCATTAAAAAAGATTTCCCTGACTAATAAATCATAATTAGGGTTAGTTGAAGAAGTCTCTTATGTCAGCCGATTATGACTGTGAACCACCACATCATTTCTTCATCATCATCATCATCATCATCATCTCTTCTGTCGGACAACATCTCCAGAGCGCTGCACACCGCCATCATATGACTAGTAAGTCAAAGTCCAAATAACAGTATTTGCTGTCCTAACTTAATTGACATAAGTACCAATGTAGAACATTATATAGAAACTGTGTCTATTCCTCGTTTAGTGAGGTCAAACATTAAATCTACTGTAAGATCTAGGAAAAATCTAATTGTGATTAAACCAGAAAATCTCAATATTAGTGAACAAAACCAATTTTGTACTAACTTAATTGACATAAGTACCAATGTAGAACATTATATAGAAACTGTGTCTATTCCTCGTTTAGTGAGGTCAAACATTAAATCTACTGTAGGATCTAGGAAAAATCTAATTGTGATTAAACCAGAAAATCTCAATATTAGTGAACAAAAACAATTTCTAAAACTAGGTCTTCTAAACATTAGATCGCTCACACCTAAGGCGGTTATTGTAAATGAAATGGTCACAGATAATAGTTTCGATGTACTTTGCCTTACTGAAACCTGGCTTAAGCCAAATGATTATTTCGGTCTTAATGAGTCTACTCCGCCAGGATACTGTTATAAGCATGAGCCCCGTCTGATTGGTCGTGGCGGCGGTGTTGCAACAATATATAGAGATATTCTTAATGTTACCCAGAAAACAGGTCACAGGTTTAATTCGTTTGAAGTACTAGTGCTAAATGTTACGCTATTAGATGTAAGAAAGAAATCTGTATTATCTCTAGCCTTAGCTACTGTATATAGACCTCCAGGGCCCTATGCTGCTTTCCTAAAAGAGTTTGCAGACTTTCTCTCAGATCTATTGGTCAACGTCGGTAAAGCATTAATTGTTGGAGATTTTAACATACACGTAGATAACACAAATGATGCATTAGGGGCTGCGTTTACAGATCTATTAAACTCCTTTGGGGTCAAGCAAAACGTCACTGGTCCCACTCATCGTCTTAATCACACACTAGATTTAATTATATCACATGGAACCAACCCAACCGACATAGATATTATACCGCAAAGTGATGATGTCACTGACCATTACATGGTAACTTGCATACTGCGTACTGCTGAAATCTGTCATGTTGCGCCACGTTATCGACCAGGCAGAACAATCCTTCCAACCACTATAGATAGATTCTCAAATAGCTTACCTGATCTGGCTCAGCTGCTCAGTGAACCCAAACAAACAGATGAACTAGAGGAAATGACTAGCAGTATGAGCACCATTTTATCTAGCACATTAGAAATTGTAGCACCAATTAGATTAAAAAAGGTTAGAGAGAAAACTAAAGCACCATGGTACAACAGTGCTACACAT
>NC_137104.1:57203223-57210723 GCF_949357685.1 Gobio gobio
GTGTCACTTGGTTTGCTAAACGTACAGGTAAAACCTGTTGTGATACTGCCTATCACCGCTGTGCAGTTCCCTGTGGTCGAATTCTTGATTTCTTGATTCTTGAATTCTTCTTTAACTTGAAAACTGGTTGGCTCAGCACCACGTTGATGATGATAACGGCAAATGATGTTTATATATCTGCTCGCACAGACGTTTGCCTCCTGCTTCTCTCTCCTCTCGGCTCCTCCTCCCCGATCACTGGTGGGACCTTTCTACAATGGCTCGCATGCACCCACGTCGATCTCTCTCCGCTACTTTGACGGCAGTGTCGTCAGAAGCCTGACAAAAGGCCCTAGCCACCTTTCCGCTTTCCAGCTCTTCGTACTCAGGTCCTGTTTTACCACGTGATCTCCTGGCTTGATGTTGTGCAAGGGAGTCTCAGCCGGTTTCCCCTGTAGCAGCTTTCGCCTGCACACAGATATCAGACAACAGAGAAGACATTTCTTTGCAATAATTCACAATTCTATTGATGCAAGCTATTGTTTACCCCCTTCCATTCCCATGAATGGTGGTCTTCCAAAAAAAATGTCTCAAACGGGCTCAGATTTACTCAAGGCCTTTTCTCGTTTTCATGTATTTCAATATGCATCAAAATGCGAAATTTTCAGCAAATATTGTAACCCCCTTATAAACTTCATTCATTTGAGTACCATTACCATTACCATTCCCCCTTTGGCTGCAGGCTCGCCCATGCAGCCATTTATCATAATCATTGAAAATATTGTTGAGGTAAACAAGGCTTGCCATCACTTCTTGTCTAGACGCCATTTTGCACATTCACACATCATTCATAAGTTTCCAGCCACGTCTCCACAGGTGCTTCTCCGCTGCTGTGGCAAATGCCTGCATACTCTGTAAGGAAATCAAAGCATTTGTGTTAGTTTCAGATAATAAAATGCATTCTGGTTCCTTTGACTGCTGTGCTGCCGCGGCCTTCGCAGCCGCATCTGCTCTCACGGTTTCCTGTTGAAATAAACTCTTTGTTGTTAGTTACGCTGCGCATTTAAGTCTTAACTTGAAAGTTTCCCATAAACATACTGAAAATATCCAATAAAATGAAAGACAAATCCGTATTTCATCTCTGTAAGCCGGGCTGAGTCAGTAATCACTGTCACTGCTCTCCCATCATGTTAGGGGTGTGTGATACCTACAAAATTCAAACATGCCAACTTTCTGCTATCAACCGTTTGACGACACACACATCCCTAGGCCAGACCCACAGTCACTCCTCAGAGACTAAACACTTTAGAAAACATATATGAAAAACCAACAATCAGTGGTTCTTTTGATTAATCAAAATCATAACAGACCTTTTTGGCATTCACTCAAACTCAAACTAAACAATACAAATAAGTAAGATAGATAATAATCCATCTTAGCGCCTTCAATCTCTGCATAAAACATCCTTCAGTTTACATTTTGTGCTTTGCCCACAGTTTCTCACTGTGCATCACATTCTTATCAACCTTCCTTCAGTCAGTCGTTTCAACACAATTCTTCACAAACTGCCCTACTTACTATTTCCAACAGACCCATTTTCACTCATCATAGCCCACCTCATATTTAACCATTAACAAATATAAATCTAAATTTGTTAATGTTAAATATACTTCATCAAAATGACAAAATTATCAATTTGTATTACGTTCAATCAGCTCGTTCACTCATCTTTATCTCGTGACATCATACTTAATCATACTCAATACCCAATTCTTTATCAAAATCTTTTCAGCTCCTGTTATCAATAAACAAAATTAATTAATTAATCAATTAGGATTTCTTTTAAAGTACCCTTTTCTCCATGCCCTGTCCATTAAAACTCCTCTTACATCATGTAATTTGGCAGTGATTCTTATCATCAAACTTGCCACATCAATTTCTTTAACGCTGGTTAAAACCAATCTGTATTTTAAAAAGCATTCATATTTCAATATCCATTTTAGCCTAATTTGACTTTGATTGTTCACAATCCCTGTCAGAAATCCTAATTTTTATTTTTATTTTCTATTTATTTTTTTTTGTTTCCTGTATGAATCAAAATATGTCTAGAAGTTATCTAGATATTCTTTTAGAAGTTATCTTTTTGGTTCGCCCTCCGGCCTTTCATAAATATGAGTGAGTCTCTAGATCATTTGGATAGTGACTTCGGTTAAATTGTCACTTTGTCTCTTAATTAATCCGAAGATAAATTAAAATAGTCTTCATCCATGACAAATTTGGTCATAATTACTAGTGACAGACAGAGCTGGATGTCCAATCCACTTAAAGCTCGTCCCATGTTCTGATCATCTTTTCATCAGATTCACTCAGAATAATCAACTTCCTCTAAAGTTTTTTTGTTTTGTTTAACTCAACCCATCTGTAATGATAAAAACACTAATTCCAGAGGTTACTGACACACTACACTCAATCATGACACATAAATATGAACTGCTCATTCTCAAGATGTGCTTTTACATGGTCTCTTAACCAGTTTCAAATATGTTCGTTCATTAGTTGTTTATTTTTAGAAAAGTCAGCTGGGTTGTTTTGTTCTGATATCATTGTTTTTGTGTAGTCTCAGCTTTAACTGAGCAATAACAGATATAGTACAATCCCTGTTTCCAGCCTCTCTCTCTCTCTCTCTCTCACCCAGATAATCTTTTCAACAGTCTTCTAAGACTTTAACTATAATGTTAAATTCATTAACCCTTAAATCATTAATCCTTCACAAAGTTTTAGAAATTTCATAGTGTAACTTATTGTTTCAAGTTATCTTTAGTTTAGATTTCTTTGTTATTCAGACCTTCTCTTTAAACTTCAAAAGCCGTCCTCATCTTAAAGCCATCACCATGTCTCCAAATTATCCTCTGCCATCCTAATGACCTGCAGGATTAAGACTATGATAGAGACATATTAGTTCAATATCATACAGTTTTACTAATCCAAATAAATTTTGTTCTGCTCCACAAAGTTATCAATCACAATCACAGCATGGTCTCAGCTGGCTCTTGAATGCCGATCTCATTCATAGCTCTTTTCCTTCAGGGTGTTTCCTGGCTCTCAATTTATGCGGTATTTGGTGAGCGGTATAGAGGGGCCAATATTAGGGCAGGGGCTGCTGTGTCCAGTCTTGACCTCGGCCCTTACGAAACACAGCTCCCCCCCCAACAGAGATGCTGCTGGCCTCACAGACATCTGCCTCACCTCTCATACACACCTCACATAAAACCCCCTCCTCCTTTTTTTTTTTTTTTTTTTTTTTTTTTTTTTGGTAGGGGGTCCAAGGCGACTTATCGTGATTCCCCTGGCTTGGGTTGCCCCCCGTCAGGCCGTAGGAAGTCTTACCCGTCATCGGGAACAACCACATCGTGCTCAACCTCGTCATCGCTTTGAGATCTTTGACCCTAAACAGGATCCGATATTTTCTAGAGCCTTTCGGAAAGTGCATTCAAGAGTCATCAGAGCCATCTGGTCTGCTTTCAAATTAGCAAAAACATGGAGACAGGTTAATTATAACACAACTTAATCACTAAAATCCAGCATACTTCTTCAAAGCTGCCCCATAGCAGTGCTTAGATTATTTTCAGTGAATTTAGCCAAAACACCTGTCCATTCATTTTAATGTTCTGCTACATCTGTGACCAAGGCCATCAGTTCTGTACATGGTGAAGGCTAAAAGCAGACAGAAGTTACTGGTCATATCATACATTAGTCAAACATTTCAGTTCATTAAAAGTCTGTATTTTTAAAACATGTCTTATTGCCCTCTTGATGGCACCTTTTTCTATCTTAACAAATAACTGTCTATTATGTTCACATGATACCCTGTGCCTTTACTCATCAATATCTTCTATCATCTGTGGCACAGGCTCATATATCAGCTTTGAGCTGGTCTGGGATCAGAGAGAGACTTTGAGGCCTTCAGGGCTGGTACACTGCATTTTCATAAACTTCTCACTCTTCACACTAGCTCAGCCTAAGATCTGGCTTTGTTTTCAAATAAATGAGACATTTTCCTTTTAACTCTATCCTTAGACAGAAATCACATTTTCAAATGATCATAACTTTATATTTGTCTCTTGCCCCCAAAATTAATTCATAAACTTTAATTTCCACTCAGATTGAGTCTCGGTTACTCAAATTAGGCCACGTGGTGGCCGGATTGAGATTACAAATGGTTTATTTCAGATCAGCACAATCTTATCTTTTGAAACCAAAACATCAATTTCTAGGGTTTTCAACATTTTAACACCTATAGTTATTTCAACAACCCAATATTCAGTCAAATCATCATTATCAGAGTTTTGCAAAGGTGAGAAGAGCAAGAACATATTTATTATATCTTTTTCATTTAACTCGGTTAATCAGGATTTATATATTTTATATATATCTTTTACAACATGTTTTATCATCTTTAACTTTAATTTTAACCTCATATTAAAATTATCTCAAATCCGTCCTTCAAAAATAATCACTAAAGAATTTATCAAGCTTATTATTTTCTCATTTTCTTAGTGTAAATCTCTGTTTTATTCTTTTTTTTTTTTTTTTTTTTTTTTTTTTTTTTTTACTGATTTCATTTACAGAATTTAGTCTGGTGGCCTGATTTGCCACACTTTTACACCTTATGGGTGTTCAGACACAGTTATGTGCAAAATCAATGGCCCAGCTGACCACAATTAAAACACTCTCATCTTTAGCTTATGGAGCAACGTTCAGCAACCTGTGTGCTCCAAAAGTGGCAGTCTGTTTGAGAACAGAGCTCGCTCGAGGTCCAATAAAACAGACAATGGCTTGCAATTTATGGTGCTTTATCAAAGTTTATCTGCTTTTTCACCAACATTATTTTTAGTTACTCAAATTGTATATCTCCCTGCGGTTATAGCACCTCCCCCATTTTATAAATTAATGAATACGCACAAACATCTACAAATTTGAATTCTCTTGTTCTCTCTTTGTTTGTAGCTAGTTAACTTCCAATTACAATAAAAACATTTCTGCCCATTATCTTCATCAGTCCAGCAAATTTCTTTGAAGTCAGGGTTTCAGAGCGGAGCTGCTTACAGCATTTGCTCTTGTTCATCTTACAATCTTTATACCGACTAATCAAATTACTGATCATATCACTCAAATTGTTAGCTAAAATTTAGTCAAAGTTCATACTCACCAGCGATCTTTAAACAGCTGTGGCATTTTAATTTCTCCGTTTCATTTCTCCACAGTCAATGCCTCTCACACCCAGCAATTCGGTGTCTGCTCACAGTTCTCACACGCGTTCTCACAACAGCCCATCGATTTATCCTTTTCCTTCAACTGACTCTTTCACAGTCCCAGTCCGGTCACTCAGCGGTGACACTCAAATCATGACATTTAATGAACTTCGTATACGTTGCATGCATTTCTGGCCATATAATTTTCTCATTTGATAAAATACCGGTGTCTCATATTCAGCTAGCTTGCTTTGGATTTCCCCATATTGGCAGTCTGATTCTGTGGCTTTTTCGCGCGCACGCTATTAATCTGTTGGACGTCTCCGTACAGATCTGATCTCTTCACCCAAGATCAGCCGGGCGGACACTCGCAATAGTGCCCTTTTCGGGACTGCACACAACTCAGTCCCCGGACCGCACACAACTCAGTCCCCGGACCGCACACAACTCAGTCCCCGGACCGCACACAACTCAGTCCTCCAATTCGCCCACGTGATTTCAGTTTCTATCCCATAAACATATCAACCACGTTGCATTCGTCACAGAGTCAGACTCCCCCTATGGTTTATCCCTATCAATTCAATTTTCAATTTAACCAAATTCTAAAAAATAAAATAAAAATTCCCCCTGAATTTTTTCAAGAGTTTGTCTCTTACCAGAAGCGCCCCGTTGCCATCGGATTCGTTTTCTCTGATTCCAGTGTCTGGACCCTCCGGACACCCCCAGAGCAGTCAGCCCTTCTCCCTCAATTCTTCGGGGTAAGGCTGTGACTCTAAGTCCAGGATGATCGGGTCACTGTCTGCTCTCGGGGTCCAGAAGGCACATCCAAGGAATCCCAAACTTCTGACACCAACTGTAATGGCAAAAATTAATTCGTCGACATCACTAATAAGAGACAAACCATAATCCAATTGTCTTTATAAAGATTTATTTTCCTTGCAAGGAAGAGCCACGGTCAAACGCAGCCGCTCGAGGCTACCTTGAGTGTGAACTGGAGACACAAAGAAGCCACAAGCTTCTTATACCCCCAATGTCTAAATAACCCCCTCAGTAATTTCCCATACATCTGGCGAAACCCACTGAAGGTTTCGCCTTGAGCAATTAAAAGCAAGAAACACAATGGTCCTTCATCTGTAACAACAGACAGAGTATCACCTACTCTTAATCAGCATATCTATTCAAACGCATAGATGCTAGTCAGGAATTCCAATTCCAAGAGCCATAATAGATAAAAGGGACAATGTATGGCTTCCACAGGTGAGGCCTCTTTGATCTGACTCATTTAAAACACAATAGAGAAAACAGGTCTGGAAGATTAAATCTTCTGTGATTAAATTTTTCCCCAACAATGTAAAGTTGAGAAGTAAATAAAAAAATGATATATAGTTTTCCATGTAAGAAATGTATATTTCCTCATGCAATCGCTCTGTAAATGTTTGGAGTCGATCTTGACCCCACAAACGTAAACCCTACATAACCCAAACACAGTGGCAGTGCGGCTGATGTGTGCTGGGAGGGTTTACAGGCCTATAATGTTTTGATTGAATTTGATTTGATATTTTCAAGCTTTTATTGTAAAAGTGGTTCTGCAACTTCTGAAGACACATTTCTTTCTTCCACTAAACATCTCTGGCGTGATAATGTGTGTGTGTTTCTCGCGTGTGATGTGTTTGTTTGCTGTAAATGACGCCCTGATTCTCCTAAACATACTTGACTGATGATGAAGATGATGATAATGATGATAATGATGATGATGATGATGTAAAGAATCAGGTTTGAACAATAAAGAATCAGGTTCTCGTCCGTCTGCAGTTTGTGTGTCTGGACATGAGCACACCCGTCTGTGTGTTTGTTCTCCATCCTCACGAGAGAAACATGTCAGAGCTTCATTTAAAGGAAACAGAAACACGTCCTGAGAATCACACAAACTGGTTTAGATGAACTGAGGGAGAGTTATGCAAGAACCTGCTTTAAACTGATACCACATCACGCCCTGGGCAGATAAACAAACATGCGCATTAAACATTTACATTTAGTTGTCAAGGAAATGTTTATTAGTTAATCAGCGATTCAGCAAATGAGACGGAAGAAGAGTTCATGTATTGTGTGAGATTACATGTCACTACATGTTTTTATATTTAAAAAAAATTGAGATACATTTTGAATTAACTTTAGAGAGAGTTCCTATTCACACTATATTGCCAAAGGTTTTAGGACTTTAATGCCATCCCATTCTTAATCTCCATCCCAAAGCTGTTCTATCAGGTTG